>NC_080671.1:296422474-296644974 GCF_030247195.1 Topomyia yanbarensis | reverse complement strand
GTAACTGCACACTACCCTGAAGCAGCTCAATCTTTTCATTCAAAATTTCCAAAGAAGGTGCTTTGCATTAAATTCATCACATTCCATCGTATCAAAATAACGAATTCCAATTTTGGACAGTAACTCCAGCAGCTGCGTTTAGCATATATTTTTTTTATTTCATTTATTTGACACGGATACGTTTAGTATATCGTTCTAATCGTAATCGTAATTGCCAAAATTTAGGTTATACATATAGCCAAGAAAAAGTTGATGTTGCGTACTAACTTATTGACGAGTTATCAAATGACTGAATGATGTGTAGGCCACCAAATCGCCATCTTCTGACAACTGCTTTAGGACAGATATACATGCAATCAAATGGGTTTGAAAACTTTTCAATTTATTCTTTTGTTTTCAAGAAAAACATTCACATTTTTCTTTTTCTTCTGTATTCCCGGGATCCTAGGATTTCCCGGAAAATTTATTATTTATTTCCCGAATCCCGGGAAGTTGAAAACCGAGAAATTCACAGCAATCAGCAATCAAGCGGGCCTAAATTGTGACCCAAAATAAACCACAAACCAACAAGTTCTTTTCAGGACCAGCTAATTATATTCCAGTAAAATATAAATGAAATTTTCATTTTCCATCGCCTTACAACCCCCCCCCCTTTCCTTCCGGCTTGAATTACTATCAATCTTGATGATGCTGTGCGGCGGGGGCACAGGTAGTTTCCATTATAGTGGAAAATTTAGGTTTGCGCGTTTTTCCCAAAAGTTTTTTAGCTGTGCTGTTTTCAAGGAAGTTGTAGTTGAATTCAAAATAAAATAGTTTACTTCTATTGTCAGAGGTGGACCTTCCAACGAAAACTAGTCTGGCTCGCTTGGAATCGAATTGCACGGACTAACCACTGCTTTCACAAAATCCGTTATTTTCAGTAATTGTACATTCTACAGAATTAGTCACAACTATTTCAATAATAAATTAAATATTTGAAAAACGTGTGTAAACATTTGAATTATTATACGATAAACACTAGCGCCGCCACACCAACCTATCCCAACTATCCGTCAAATCCATTCCGGAACCGGTTCGAAATCCTGAATGGATTCAGTATGGAATCTTGCTCAAAGAAAACAACCGATTCCGTCTCAATCGGTTGATGCATTTGAGCTGGAATTTATGCTGGAAGTCCGAACCGGTTCCGGACTAGTTTGACTGGGTAGAGGAATAACCACTGTCAATTCTGTCGAACTCAGCCACAAAAACATGACGACAGTAGCGCACCTGGTTTGGATATCCCAACTACCTTCGAAACCGTTAGAGATTTTACACAAGCTGAATGCTGGAGATGGACGTCTGTTCTCTGTGCTTGTAATAACAAAACTTCAATAGGGATCTTTAGGGGTGTGCGGGTTAAGGCATATTCTGATGCAGATTAGTACCGTGAGTTAATATCTCAGTCCTTTTTCAATTTTTTGGCCCGAAACTATTGAAAAAAACATTTTTTAGTTTGTTTCCTTTTAGGACAATAACACATCCAAACCCATGCGACTTGCACGACCCTATAGGTTGCCTTATCAGATGTACCATAGTTTGCAGATGAAACTTGAGATGGCAGGTTGCTAGCGGATTGACAAAGTACCAGATCATGCTGTGTGGGGTGCTGTCCCGGTAACCAATGAGGCGAACGAGATATTTGCAGAAGCATATGAATTCATGAAGCGGAATAAGCATATCATAACAACTTACCGTTCACCTATCTCCACCTTACCGTCCTATCACATGTATTTTCATACACCTGTGGCAGGCCGAGATGGGCGCATCTAGTTGCCATTGCCAGGATGGTGTGCTATGTGTGTGGGACACATTTAGGTTCACTAGTCGTATGGGACGACAGCTCGGGAAGTCAGGCTTGACTGTTCCAATTCACAACTAAGTCCGAAGATTATGCTACCTGCCAGTGGTTCGGTAATTTGTGACTACGGAAATCAAATGTGAATCGTTCGTTTCCCACCTGTGGCGGCGGAAAAGTGGTTCGGTCAGGGGAATCGTAATGGGCCAGCTAAAGAAAACAAATGTACAGCAGCAGCCTCTGAACGAAGCCATTGCTAGCACGAGTCTTTGATTTGGAAGGATAGTTGCTGAGGACCATTCTCACAATAGTATAAAAGTTCTAAATTCTAACCTCAAACACAGACAACAATAAAATGTATTTCTTTCAGAGTTGATAATATCCATTACATGATAAAATGCGCTGATGGGTTAGGCTTTGGATTCGGTTATATTTCATCGTTATTGAAGCTAGATCATAGAATCATGTTAATTTGACAGACTGCAAGTGTTATTAGTAGCACAAACAGCTAGCAGCCCAGCTAGTATTGTTCTTTCTGCTTGCAACCAACCTGGTTATATGATGTCAATGCTAAATTCGCTGTTACAACTGTATGATCGCTATACTGTCCCATTTGTTATGGGATTCGCTATTAACATGGGACAGTTATGCTTAGAGCATTAGATTCTAAGAGCGACCAATTTTGGCCAATCACTGGAGACAAAATCACGCGAAACAATTAATAAATTAAATTATTGCTGAGTAATTTTTGTTGTATATGAATAAAACATATCTATTTTCTCGTTACCTATGGCTAAATAACCATTAGAAAGGTTATGAGTTTATGTTGTCGCATTTTATAATCATTTATACTACTTTCAAGCGATCGATTTTCAAGATACGGCTCGCACTTTAACCACCCCTTCACCGCGCCATCAAAATATAAATAAGTCCTAATGAACTAATATTTATTAAAACATTTACTAAATAAAAACATAGACCTGATAGTTTGTTTGCAAAAAAACACCGAAGCACAGTGAGTTTGTGTTAAAACTCTATCTTTGATCCTAGTGCTGCAGGATTTTGCCAACGTTTATATTATTTTTATTCAAAAAAAGTATTACGTGTACACTATGTATATGGACTTCTAAATTTGGTAATTGTTACGAATCACACTCGGCCTGGCCTTGGGTACAAGATAATAACTACTTGATCTCCCACGAGCATGGTACTGCCGGAGTGTTTGCCTTGCCCGATACCGGGGCAGCCTGTCCTAGCGAGGCTGCCTCTTGTGAATCGGAACCGCTGAACATTCCGATGAGGGTATGTCCAACGGTATTACCGACGGAGCCGATCGCTACACTACCCGCAGTAGCTGCGATTTGAGCAATTAATCCAAATGCCTGATGGGAAGCTACCATTGGTGCAGCGACAGCCGAGTGTGACGCAGGCTGGACCATCGGCTAACTCGATTCCGGCGAGGTGGAGCGGCTGCAATTGGTGCGGACCTATGAAGCGATGTATATAATTTCAAGGACATTTGCAACGCAATTACCAGAGATCATCAAAATGTTTCGTAGCTAACGTTGTAATTCAGCAAAAAAAACAAAAGTTAAATTGATCGCAACAAATAAAATCGCTTTCTTCAATGAATCGTGGACAAGAAAAATCCAAATGCCAAATTTAACGGAACATTGCCTGATGACGTCAAATAAAAATGAAAGCCTAGCGAGCTTGTTAATACAAGATATTCGCATTTAAAAGCGAACCAAATCAAGTTTCTCATACTGTGGTCGAAAACAAAAAATTCCAAGTCTATGTAAACAAGCTCTGCGAACTGTCAAAAAAGTGAGGTTAAACATTTTCATCCAATGTTCATACAGCGAGAGGTTCATTTTAGTTTGTTTACATTGCTAATGAATTTTGTACTGCGATTCACCACTTCATTTACCGCGTTGCCAAGAACTTAAGTGAAAATATTCAAAGCAGTGCTGCCCAAACGCACATTTTAAGTCCCACCATTCTTGCTGAGGTGAAAAAAATATTCAACATTCTTGCATATTTCAAATTTTAAAAAATCATTAAAAATCATGATAGCTCCTAAATATCTCATTTTTACGGAAATGTTCTTATAAATGTGTAATCTTTCGATTAAAAATAAGAAAAACAGGTGTTAGGTCAGACGAGAAAGGTCTATTGTCTCTCTTCTAATGCATTGTAATGAATATCCTTAATGGGTTTTCGTTCTGACATGATATGACAATTTTACGAAAATTACCTTTAGTAAGTCTCCAACTGAGGTACCTTGCCTCGTCCTTCACGGTAAGTGCGCTGCGTTTGCTCTCAGGACTATATTGCATATGTTCGATTGAAATGAAATATGCCGAATATAATCTTCAAGAAGAGTTGCATAACAAATAAACCCACAGCATTACAATAGCATTATATTATATTATTATTATATATTTTTATTTGCTCTATAATGGCATTAAATGCACTTGTAAAGCTTACATGCTTTAAAGATCCTTGAAGCATGTACGGGTTATATCAGCTTTATATACACATATAGAGCAAGCGATAATGCTATATGTCGGCTGTGCAGTTATGCATTATTGATGCTAATATAGAGTTTTATTGCATTGTTAATGCTGTAATGGAGTTTCAATGCAACATTAGTGCAAATTGGGAAGGATGTCGCCCACTACATTCCATTAACCAGCATTTTAACGCTGATTTTACAAAACCCGGAAGCACGCAAGATGGTAGCAGATGAAGCAGTGAATGACAACATCTTATGCGGTTTTAAAGATGGCCAACGTTTTAAAACACACCCATTCCTAAAACGGTTTCCAGATGCGCTACGACTCTCGCTTCATCTTGGCGATGTCGAGTATCTCAACCCTTTAGGATCTCGCAAATCAAAGAAAAAGCTTACGAATTTCAGTGTAACATACAGTGTAGGTGGCACTGTATGCATCGTATTATCACTGTAGGTGAAAATAAGAAGGATAATTGAATTGTCTACAACTTAGTCGAAGACTGCAAGTAAATCCGACTTTGTTAAAGGAGGACCCAGACTTGACTCTACTGTGGCAAACGGCCTTGAGCACTTCTTGTACACAGGTTTCAATTGAGTGAGGATTCAGTGGCCTTGGGAAAATACTAACTAACGACCAGACAAAACTAAGCTCGGAAAATTTAAAATCAATCCTATTCGTCAAATTCAATAACACCATAATAGAAGATAAATATTTTGATTTTGAAATCTAATACAACATGAAATCGCTTCCAAGTAAAATGGGTGCATAATATTCGATTCTATTCTAGCGTTCTTTCTCAATAAAATTTTAAAAAAATGATTTGATAAAAACAGTTTCGTTTTTATCTCTATTATAGATTGGTTTGGTTGGTTAGTTTCCAAGATATGGATAATGAAGTTTAAAAAAATAGTTGTTTGTGTTTATTTGTTACTAAATGTCAAAGTAGAAAGTTTATGCGGATAAATTTCCAATGGGCAATACATTTTTAAAATGGGATAAATATCGACAGCAATATTTAAAATTATACATAGTCGAAAATATTATCCTGATTATCTACTTGCAACGTTAGGGTAATGAGCCTATTTTCGTCCTGTCCTACTAATTTGTAGCCGCTGGTTAGAGCAGCTTTTCCCATCTTTGTTCAACGCATTGGTTTAAAAGGAAAGGCAATAATTGGAACACTCGATTCGAGTTTTCGTTGCGCTTAAATACGAACATTTTACAGTTTTCATACCAATTCAATCAGATGCACAAATTTTGTTTTCGAACTCGAAACGCATTTCCATAAATAGTTTTTTTTACGTTTTAACGACATTCAATTAGCTAGAGATTACTGGGTAGGAAAAGTTATGAAACTTAGAGCCATTGTACTCAAGTGAGAGCAAGGATGTGAAGTAAACAGATCGGAAAACTAGAAGTGGCAGGGTCATTAGAACAGGCTTAATATCGTACGGGCTTAATCTTTGCCTTCTGATAATGAGGGTCGAGCTTAGGCAGAATAACTACGAATCACCCGAGTTCACTATCATGTGTCCTGATAAAGGTAGACGTATCTATCTTTACCGTGACAAACGGCTATGGCTCTAAGTTTCATAACTTTTCCTACCCAGTAATCTCTAGCTAATTGAATGTCGTTAAAACGTAAAACAGAAAATGTGACTAACATAGTCGAAATAAAAAAGGAAAAAAACATAAATAGTTTAGTTATAGGTTTTTTGCCCTTTACGCGCAAAGGTGGTTTCAAACCATTTTCTCGTTAGTGGAGGAAAATAGTTTTTAATTAAAATTTTTCTCCACTACGGATAAACATATAATAAAATATAGCATAATTCCAATTATGTTATTATATTGGTTCTTAAGAAAGAGCAAAGTAAAGCTACTGATGCCAATTTATACGCATTGCATCAATTGTAGGCCTAGAAATTAGTGATACACTCACCATAATAGGGTTCATTTTATGAAAGAGGTTCACTTCTTTACCCTATATTCGGAGCAGAAGACGAAGTTTCTTATTTTGATACTGATTTCACTAAATAATCCCCCTACAAATGAAATAATGTTTAGCAAATATAATGAAATGATGAGTTCATGAAATATGTAGGATATACGTTAGCCTTCGCCTATTCAATCAATTCCATTACAAGAATCCAACATTTGTACAATATTATCTTAAATTTTCATTGCAAAGTATTAAAAATTGGGTGAGTGACATTGAATTTTCAGGAGGAAACTCGAAAAAATGCGGTGTACACACTAACTTAAAACCTCCTATACTAATCGTTTAGAAATTTCGCAGAGTTCTTTCTCACATCATTGCCCAGGTACCTACCGGAGTGCTTTACAACATCATTATTATTTTTAAAATAACATGTTAACCGATTTTTTTAACGAATGTATTGCCATCAAAGTGTTATGAAAAAATTGAAAAAATAAAGGCTGCCCTCATCACTCTTTATCATCTTCACTTTTAGCAAAAACATTTTCTGGGACCTTTGGCACCAAAACATTAGTTACGTTGTCCAGTCATAGCCGATTTCTAGAAAGTTCTAGAGAGAACAACTATATCTTTCTAAAGGTATGCTGTATTATTCTGTTATGAAAGAAATATTGTGCTAAATTGCGACAATAATAAGAAAATTGTCATGTTTTGCATTATTTTCTTGAGAAATATGCAAATGGTTCAACATTCTTCCAAAGGCACGTCATGGTTCCAATAATAATTCGGAAGAGCATTTAATTCTGTTATAAATCAATTTGGGGGTATGGAACATTTTTCAAAACTTTTTGTGTTGCACTATAACCTATGCTAGTACACTTGAAAAGTTAAAAAATAGCTATAGCACCGTGAAATGAGTTATGATGAAGTTTTGGTAACAAATTCTTAATCCACCTGGACAGTGCGTAACGAATAAACGGTTTGCTTCAATAGAAACATGTGTATCACGTTTTAGCTTAGCTTTGAGCGCCATACTTCTACTAAACGAGTATTATATTTTAATAATAGATCGCTTGGCAAATTTTGGCACCTTAAGGAGGGTACTGTACTATTTTATCACTTACGAGGCCTACAATCGATGAAATTTCTATAAATTGGCACCAACACGTTTGCTTCGTTCCTAAGAACCACTAGTAAAAAAATAAATGGCCCGAGAATGGTGGAGTACTTATGTTTGAGTGTACAAATATATGGCAGACACTACTCTAACCAATGATTTCAAATGGGTTAAGAGCTAATTGTAATAGGGCGAAAAGAGGCTCATGACCCTATAAATAGTTGAAAACTGTGCATATATTTAAACAGTTGAATTGCTTCATGCAACGCTTCACTATACATTGATTTTAAAAACAAAAATATACATCAGAAATAAGCTTTGCACACGCATCAAACCCATATAACAAAACCTCATAGCAACTAATCATTACCTCCACACAAGGCGTATGAGGACATCACAAACTCCTCTTGAATCATCATGAGGTGTAGCCCACTCTCCTCCACGGAGCAAATATCCCATGCGTAATAAAATATTTATCTACATCATTTCGTTGAGCAAGAGAGAAACTCTCTCATTTTTCGGGTCCTCACACACAACGGTAGAGATGCTCCCGTTGCATCATTCTTTTCTACCTCATCCTGAGGGAGGGATATTAGCCCTCATTGTGTGTTGAAGTGTTTATAACAAGTCTGACAAGCACTCAGACAGTGGCCTTCACCTTCTATGGAGCAACCATGTCGCTCGGAGCGGCGGCCGAGTTCCCCTCGAAGGGAAAAGGCAAGGGCAATCGTAAGACGGCGTCGAACGCGAAGCGCCTTTGGAAGTCGCCAGGCGAGGGTGCAAAAACCGACACTACACTGCGTGCAACCGTTAAGGCCAGACGCCGTTTGGTCGAGGTAAGCGAGGGCGAGAGTGACCTCGCTGGGCAGAGCGATGGTACCAGCAAACCGGGGCAGGGGGGCGTAAACCCCTGGACGGTGGTCGCCAAGAAGAACCCGGCACCGACACCGGAGGTACCGCGGCCCGCGAAGAAGGCCAAGGACAGAGGTGAAGCCTTGTGGTTAAAAACCGACAAGGACAAATACGCCGACGTCCTAAAGTCGATGAAGGCGGCCGAAAGCCTCTCGGTCCTTGGGCAAGATGTGCGTAGCGTGAGACGCATCAACACGGGAGAAATGCTTCTGGTGCTGAAGCGAGGCGCACAATCTAGTGCGGTGTACAAGGCCTTGGCCCAAGAGGTCCTTGGTGAAGGCGCCCATGTCAAGTCGCTAGGGGCGGAAACGACTCTCCAGTGCAAGCATCTGGACGAGTTCACGACCGCAGAAGATGTCGTCGCAGCCGTTAAGGAGCAATGCGACGTGACAATCGAGCGGGCCTCTGAGCGTTTTAGAGAGGGACCCTCCGGCACCCAAGTAGCCTACCTCAGGCTACTGAAGGCGGATGCCAAAAAGGTAACCGAGAAAGGTAAGCTGAAGATCGGCTGGTCGGTATGCCCAATTAGCATACCCCAGCCGCCTTCAGTGGATAGGTACTATCGGTGCCTTGAGTTCGGCCACAAATCCTACGAGTGCAAGGGCATAGACAGGAGCAAACTATGTCGTCGCTGCGGCGAGGAGGGGCATAAGGAGTGGGGTTGCACTAAGGCGCACAAGTGCCTTATCTGCACCGCTAAGAAGCAAACCCATAAACATGCTATGGGCAGACCTTCGTGTCCCTTCGGTGAGGTAAATAAGAAGAGGCCGTGAACGTCACACAGATAAAACTTAACCATTGTGCAGCAGCCCAACAGCTGCTGAGGCCGTTGGTCTCGGAGTCGAGGACAGATGTCGCCCTTCTATCAGACCCGTACAACATCCCTGTCGGCAACGGCAATTGGGTGTCGGACGGGTCTGGAATGGTGGCAATCTGTACAACGGGACGGTTCCCGGTTCAAGAGGTAATACAATCCTCCGCCGAGGGTGTTGCGATTGCCAAGATCAATGGTGTGTTCTACTGCAGCTGCTACGCTCCACCAAGGTGGCCCATAGAACAGTTCAACCAGATGATCGACAGGCTCTCGTCAGACCTAGTGGGCCGGAAACCGGTAGTCATAGCGGGAGACTTTAACGCTTGGGCAGTGGAGTGGGGCAGCCGCTGTACAAATAGCAGGGGTCAAGCGCTAATGGAGGCGCTTGCGAAACTCGATACTGTGCTAGCTAATAATGGCTCCGCTAGTACATTCCGTAGAAACGGAGTAGAGGCGTGGATTGACGTAACATTTGCCAGCCCGAGTCTGGTTCCAGGCATGGAATGGAGGGTAGACGAAGGCTACACCCATAGCGATCACTTAGCAATCCGCTTTAGGATCAACTATGGTGTGCAGCATCCGAGGGCGGGAGATCCCTGTCAGGTACGCGGGTGGAAGTCCAATCACTTCCGCCCGCGAGCGCACCAGAGTGACCTCGGTCGCCAGATGGCAGCGTGAGTGGGGCAACTCCTCGAAAGGTAGGTGGACCCACCGGCTGATACCTAGCATATCAAGCTGGGTGGGAAGACCCCATGGGGAAGTTCACTTCCACCTGACACAATTCCTGTCAGGCCATGGCTGTTTCCGACAGTACCTCCACAGGTTCGGGCACGCGGAGGTCCCAGCCTGCCCGGACTGCCCAGGTGTAGACGAAACTGCCGAACACATACTGTTCGTATGTCATCGGTTCGACGTCGAAAGAAAGAGCAATGCTTGATGTCTGTGGCTGGGACACAACCCCTGATACCCTTATTCAGCGGATGTGTCAATCGGTGGAGAAGTGGAACGCAGTCTCGGCTGCTACCACCCAGATTGCCTGTAAGCTACAGGTAATCTGGCGAACCGAGCAACAGACGACGAGCACGGCTAACTAGTGATTGGTTAGCTGGAGCGAAAAAGGCCAAGCGCAAAAAAGGGAGTGAATGGTCTGTTCATGCTGAGGCAGGTTTGGCGCAGCGACTGGCAACCGCGTAAGGGGTAAACCCAGCCACCCCGAAGCAAGACAGAAGAGTGAGTGTATAGGCGTATAAGTGGACTGCCTCATGCCAAGACAGGAGGGTCGTAGCGTAGTATGTTGGGACTTAGCTATCGATGCCTCATGGCGTGGCAGAGGAGTGAAAGGGTGAGCATCCAAGTCAGTCTCACACGGCATGTTAAGGGTGAGCACAAAAGTCAGCCTCACATGGTATGGTAGAGGCTAGCACAAAAGTAAGCCTAGCAAGGAATGGAAAAGGTGAGCACACAAGTCAGCCTCGCATGGTATGTCAGAAGTGGGGCCTAAGAAAAATGACCCACATGGGATGCCAGGGGGAGTGAAAGAGGTACAATAGAGTGGCACGATCGAGAGTGAATCAGGTGATAGGGTGAGCACCCAAGTCAGCCTCACATGGTATGGGTGAGGCGAGCACAAAAGTAAGCCTAGCAAGGAATGAGTAAGGTGAGCACACAAGTCAGCCTCGCAAGGAACAAAAAAGGTTTCGAGCCCGACACGCCCCCAGTGCACCCCGTGCGGTAGCTTGGACCCTACCAATAGCACGTGTACTGGGCTAGGACGTAAAGGTCTTCTCCATTGTAAAAAAAAACATTGACCGTTTGTTGTTTTGTTTTGGCAAAGCATGATGCACACCCCTACTTTGAGCTTTCTTCATTAGCTGTAAATTTGTCGCGTTTGTAAACCGTATTGTCCACTTAGATAGGTGTGAAATTTCACTTCCCTGGCTAACGACAAAAATTTAAAAGCACCGGCCGCTCACGCTGTGGAGGAGCAGCCGAACAACCATTGCTCTCTGCCACAGCTAAGTATCGTGAAACAGGCAGGAAAGCGGTAGCATCTGTGAAGCACACTGCGGTGTCTTCCGAAATGTTTGCTGGGCACAAAACATTCGGTTATTCGTCATCACAGTCGCTAGGAAGGTTCCAACAAAGTAGCAAATCTTTTCTACCTGGCCAACAGTTAAGGTCCGCTTCTGGAGCAGTCAACATTAACACCGAAGGAACTCATTTGAACGTATTGAGTTAAAATTATTCATTTTATCACTATTCTCGGAGAAATAGATGCAAAACCCGGAGGCAATGAGATCATCTCCGAAGGCTGGAGTCTCCGGGTCAAACCCAGAGTGGTAGCTACTCTACAGGGTAATGATGGTAAACAATTTTCAGGAAGGGGTACATCATGGGGATCAACATTCGGAAAGGGGTACATGGAACGAAAAAGGTTGAAAACCACTGCTATAGCACTTTTCACTTATTTTACAGTACAAATCGAAAGACGGTGGTTTTGACTAGCATAATATGCAAAGAGTTGAGGGATAATTGTTAAAGCGACCGAAATTTTAACAGAAGAGAAAGGAAACAAAGAGAGTCACTCATTATAGATATGCCGTTTTGAATAGAATGTTTTTTTCACCGCCATCTCTCATTTTTTCTCTTTACTTAGTTTTGACCTGAAACGACTAACATAATGCGGTGAAACACCAGAATAGCGTGACTGAGCACGATGTCTATCGAACAACTTTATTCAAAAAAATTCGACGTCTGTAAAACTTTGGGATATGAAAGAATGGACTTTTCGCTTTCATTTGAAAGTAAAATTAAAATATTCTGTCGGGGGGTCTAGAACAACTTTTTATTTTAAAGTTTTTCGACTGAGAACTTAAGTTATTTAATTAAATTAATTCGCATTTTTGCTACTAATTGGTACTATAGTACTATATAGTACTATATAGTACTATATATAGACATTCAAAAAATGCTAAAAGTGAGAATCTGATGAACAATTAAAAAGTTATTAAAATTTTATCAGTTTTTAGGCGTGCGCGGGGCCTATGGATTAAGAAGTCGATTAACAAGGACTTACAAAAATGTTGGGTTTAAATGAACAGTATATTCAGATAAATTTCAATGTATACAAAGCTCTATTCTCAGCAAAAAAATATATTTTCAGATTTCTCCGGGTCTTGGGCGAAAATGACACTTTATGAACAAGGAAATGTGGAAAGGTGTTGATCAAATTTATTCGATAATCTTATACCTTTTCAAGTGGTTGATTAAGTAACGGATTTTATCATGCCTTTTTCATTTCTTTTCTCGCTCTAGGGGATAGCTAATGTAAACTAGAATAACCCTTCTTCCTGATCCTATCCTGCCTGGTAAAATAAAATTGGCTTTAATTCAAAGCTTTATATTTGAATGAACTAAAGTAGACAGTTCGAATCATTGTAATAAACGACGGATTTTATTGCAATTTTGGGTAGAGAATCCTGTTTGTCTTTATCAACATTAAAAGAAAGATGATTGAAAAACGAAAAAAGCTTCGAGTTTTGGATCCATGTTTGTTATCTTTTGGGGTAGATTCATTTCATCAGAATTTATAGATACAGATTTTTGCTTGTCCTGAAATTTTATTTCCAAATTGAGCACACTTCACATAATCTTAGAAAAAAGAACAAAACATAATTTGCTTTAAGAAGAAATTCCGGAGTCGTTACTCGTTGTACACCGAACAAGAAAATATCAGGCTGTACCATACATTCAGTAAATTCTCAGAGTAATATAAGTCTGTTTATTTAAGATTTCCCTCATAATTTGGGTTAAACGCAAAGACAACATATCAGGTAAAGGTGATACTTTCTATATCTACTTTTATATTGAGATCGCTATCTTCGTACAATAGAAAAATAGATTTCTGTTCAATGTACAGCGATTCCCAAAAGTTGACAAACTTGAACATAAATCTCATCGAATTATTTTTCTATCTTTCATGAAACTGTCAATCAAGATTCTCAATCAAAATCAAATCAAATGACTGAATATCTAACCGAGTTTGATCAAATATAAAGTTTAAATTTAGGCCAAATATATCCCACAGGATGCTAACGAGCAAAAAGGTTGACTCAAGATTACATCAAGCATACTCCAGTATGAGTGAAGAAAAAAAAGAAGAAATAAATATATCTGTGACAGAAAAAACTTTCATTTTGCTGCATTGCCCAGCATCTTTCAAAAGAGTCTTAATTTCGTTCAAATTTTATCTACTCTTCTCTTTATCTCCATGCTCCTAAAATATCATTGGTCCGCTAAAACGGTGGAATCTGGAATTATGTTTTTACGCTTAAAGGTGGGACTTTGCTAGCATTCAGGTTTTTCTGAGCACACTGTTAAAATAAGGAAATCCATTTTTTTACAAATAAAAATGTTTTTGAATTAAAGCTTCTTAACCAATAGGCTCCGTGCGAATTTATAAACTTTGATAAAAGCTTAATACCTTTCTCTGGCGATTTTCTACAAAGCTGTACACAATGAATCAGATTCTCACTTTTGGTAATATTTGAATGTCTAAGGTACTACCTAGGGGCAAAAATGTGAACCAGTTGCATTGAAAAACCTAAGTTTTCAAATAAAAAAATTAGTTTTAACCTTCCGGCAGTCGCGCTAGTGCACTGAGTGCATGCTGCTCTGAAAATCTAGCGAAATCGTCTTAGGGCAACAGCGGCTGCTCGTTCAGTGGGCCATTAGCGCGACTTCCAGAGGGTTAAAATAAGAAGTTGTTCTGGAGCCCCCGACAGAATATTTTAATTTTACTTTCAAATGAAAGGGAAAAGCCCATTCTATCACATGCTGAAGTTTTAGCGATGCCGATTTTTTCGAATTTAATTGTTCTACCAAACACACCGCGAGAGAGCCATGTGAGTGACTCGTCTCAAAACGACCTAAAGTGACTGTTCGGAATAACCCCCCCGATCCCATAATTACAATCACTTCATAGACTTTTAATAATCTAATATTCCAAAAACTTTATTGAATTAAACAAGTCAAACGGAATAATTTGCTGGGTGGTGTAAAATTTAAACCTAAAAGTTGTAAAGTTTAATCGCTGATCTAATCTCATTTAGTAACATTGATCCGACTACCATTTTCTCGCAATTTACAGTCAGAATACTATCTGCGTTATCTTTTAACAATAATACAATCAATACCAAGCTTGTGGAGCCCATTGTTTGGCCGGCGAAATAAACCTGGTCCGGCTCACTGCATGGGATGTTTGCCACATTTGCCACTTCATAAATCCGCTGATGCAATGAACGGTTAGAAATCGACAAACCTTGGCTTAGCTGTACACCACAGGAATGTTCAGTCATGCCTCTCAGTTTGGCGCGTTCTGTAACAAATAAAGATTCCGGTAACGAAACTGATCTAATCAGCTCTCCTACAGGGACTTTGAGGGATACACTACTGCTTCCACCATTTGATTTGATTTCAAAATTCGCCGGCTGAGTAGAGTCGTTGAAATCTACTCCTAAAATACCCATTCTCGATTGTTGTGCATTAAGCACTTCAATCGGAGGAAACTCGTTTAATGCCATGCCGGGCGGAAGGTGCTTTTGGCCAAGCTGAATATCGGTAAGCTCAATATGGCCGTGATTGGTGAAAATCAATTCGATAGAAATCATTCTGGCCGAATACAAATGAGGTGCACGTGTGAAGCGATAAGTGATTCCAAGACCAAACCCGTTAACCTTATTGAGCAATTCGTTGCACTTCACAGAAACATACCTAGGACCGACCAACTCCAACACACCTGTTCGCGATGAGTTAGTCAAAACCACTCCTGTCATAGGTGTTAGAAAGCCACCTAATGATGGTGTCATTATCGGTCCTATCGGTAGAATGTCGTCCAGATCAAGAAGCAAGTCTAAATTAGCACTCTTGGAAGGTTTACTGGTCTTTGGTACATTTGGTACATTTCCGACAATTTGTTTGTTTGATCTGGGTTTGGTGATTGGCGATCCAGAACTTGATGCGCTGGAACTGCTGCTGCTGTCATCACTCAAAGAACTGTTGTAGCTATCATTACCACTGCTGCTATCATCACTTCCTGTTTCCGATGATTCAAACTTGGTCTTTATCGCACCATCTACTTCATTGTATTGGTTTTTGGATCTCTCATTTCCATTTGCCTCGTCATCGGATTCAGAAGCAGAACTCAAGGCAGATGCTGTAGAACCGCTAGAAATTGAACTTGAGTCGGAGCCACTTTCGTCTATCGATGAGCTTTTTTCAGATTCCGAATAAAATGATTTTGATTTTGTATTTTTCTTCTCTTTCAATTTGCTAGCAGATACACTATGATCTTTGTTGCCAGACTCAACCTTATGTACATGTATGCCGTATTCCTTAGGCGGTTCCACATGGCGAACTGAACTGTCAGGTGCAACCTCTGGAAATGAGGGTAAGTCTTGATACCCACTAGCTCTCATGTTCAGATAATGAGAAAGAGAACCGAGCTGAAAGCGTTTCCGACCATGGTATTTACTCTCAAGTGTCGGTGCTTGCTTTTCAACAAGAAATATATTTCTTGCATTTTGCGCCAATGTGGTTTGTTTCCCACTGGAAGGAAACACAAACTGTTTCAGAAATCTTGCCCGATCCCTTATATCGTAGTTTTGGTCATACCGTGCCATATTGAACACGTACTGCCAAAGTAATTCAGTCTGCTGCGGGTTTGTAAGGTATAATTTCATTGCCAAATTTAGAATCTGCAATTTAACAACGTCTTCCTCGTCAATGAAGGATTTGGCCAATTTGCGAAGTACATCAGGTGCAATTGTTGGGACCTTTTCGTTATATTCTCCAATCAGCCAAAGAATGGAAGCACGAGCAGCTGGAACCTGAATGAAGTCAAGTAATTTAGCCATTTGCGTTATAATGTCAAAATGTTCCTCTTTCTGGGTTTGTAAAAGCTTTTTAATGACAACTACGCTTTCAGCGACGACGTATTCTAGAGTAAAAAAAACTTTGTATTACGGAACAAGCTGAAAGAATATTCGGTTACCGTCTTTGTTCGACAACAGATGAACCAAGCCTTTCAAACAAGTATCAGTAACTTCCTTGATCGAAGCCGCGCATCTTCCAATGGCTTGAACGGTTGAGGCAACAAAATCCTTGTCATTGCTGCTGATGTACGTTTGGAATTCACGTAAAATCACCGAAATGCTTGTTTCCGTTGCCAGACTCGTTAGAATGTCCAATTTTAAAAGTTTAATGTGAGTCTGATCGCTAGATCGCACGAAGAAGGATTTTAGATACTGTTCAAAGATGGATTTTCTTTCTATGGACATAGAAGCGATGCAAGTTAGAACTACACTTTGAACTTCCTTATGACTTCTAAGTAATCGGATCAATGCCTTTGCCACGATGGTCACCTCGTTTTTAGGGGCAATGTGATGATATAACTGTGCTACTGCCATTACGACTGAAGCGTTCCTACTTTGAAGCAAAGGCTTGGTTTGACGCAACAACAAACGATGATCGATATCTAATGAGTATGTTTTTCTTAGCGATTTGCATGCATTTTTTTCTTGCTCAGATTCTGAAGAATCTTCGTCGTAGAAAGGTTTTTCTTCTTCAATTTCTTCATCATGGAAATCCTACAAATAACAAAATGTGCCATTGTTATATGGTCGTAATTTTTGTCAACCAAATAAACATACATCAACATTTGGATCCAGAAACTGTGTTCTTGCATATCTTGTTAGCATATTGATAATCAAAACCTGACCCCATTCGTCCACGTCTACTAGCAAATTGCACAGTTTTCGATAGTTCTTGTGAATCAGATCCGTATGTTCTGGGCAAACTTCTTCAAAAGCCATCACAGCTGACCCAACGACCAGTGTGGTTCGATCAGACAGTAATTTCTCGATCACTGCGATGAGCTCATTTTTTTGCTCAGGATCCAGGTTGTATAGCTTTGGTATAGCATGGGCTGCCGTTTTGCGAACATATGGGCTCATATCCGATGCAGAATCTTTAATAGCCAACATCACAATGGGAACAATCATGGACACTCGAATACTAGAAAGAACCCTTAGCGCACTCGCTCGAATTAGTTGATTCGGATCCTTCAAAGCACGTTGAAAAGTTGAAATCGATAAAAGTGCAAGATCTTGCTGTTCCTCGGCGTATCGCACTAAATATACGTAAACAAGCTTTTTCACTTCAATGTTCTTTGAAACTACATTTTTCACAACAGCTGGAAAAAGATCCGATGCATCGCGACCTTTTGCAACCATCCCGATAATTCGCTTCATTGCTTCCAGCTTCAAACTATCCTTATTGCAATCGAGCATCTGCTTCAAATCATCGTGTCTGCAATTAAAAGTAAATCTTTTTTGTAATTTATTTATTCTGGTATACTTTATTAAAAATAAATGGATTCAATTTAAAAAATATTTTGCATGCTAAGGGCTAATTGCTTGAAAAGAAATCATTTCATGATTTTTGAAAACACCGTAACTAACAAATGTAAACAAACTGAGATTATCACTCCCCCGCATTCTACGCATCTTAATGTACATGCTGACAAACATTCGTTTCATTATTCGGTAATGCAGCTGAAAAATGCGCAATCGAAATAATGACGAACAAACAACTGACACGTCAACAGTGCATAAATACAGTTTCGTCATGTTAGTTACGTTAGGTTTGGTACTGCTGTAACACTTACGTTATTTTAATTTAATCGGTTTTTGTAACTAAATCATTAAAATATACTACAATTTTTCTACTAAAATGCTCAATATAGGTAATGTTTCTATAAGGGGAACAAGAGCACGCAGTTCCTTAATTCTAGCAAATATTTTAGAGAAAAAGAATGCAAGTGATGTTATTCTAAGCACCACTAATGCACTTTCAGCACATTTTTATTTTTGATTAACTAAATCTATCCTACAGTAGATCAAATCTAAATACTTGTGACAATGCGAGCAAAAATGAGACACTAAAATCGACTAATTGAAAAATGTCGAAAGTGTAAGAGTGATGCTCAGAATAACGTAACCTTTATTTGTCTTCAACACACTGCTCAAAAGTGACAAACTACAAATGTTGGTTGTCCTCATTGGCATACTGCCTCGGCGGAACAGTTCAGTCATAGAATTGATTAAAAAATGATAAGATTAGTCACCACAATTAACGCAACTGAAATAACGTAAGTGCAACAAAGATACCAAACCAACGAAAGTAAAACGACGAAACTGTGAGCGTGGTACTAATAACATCGTAACTTTAATTTTTCTTCAATCCGCTCTTTTAAATGTCTTGATCGCGAATGTTCGTTCCATTCAATGGAAAGGCGTCTTTGGTGAGCATTTTGGATGAATATTTGGTGTAAAAATCGGTATGGTTTTTAAATAACATTTAAAACAAAACTTCGAAAATGTCATCGCCGTTTTCTCTGTTTGGATCAAGTGCGAGTTTCGCTGTTTTCAAAAATCATGCTTGATTTTACTTACTTTTTATAATCGGCATGAAAAAATCCACCTTCGTTTGCATACTCCACAACATCGTTACGGTCATTGCTGTAAGAATTATTTCCCGTCAGAGCACTAACTCCGACTGCAGCTGATCCTGACGATAACATTTTTCCCTCTTGTTATTTTTAATACGACAGTTTTTCAAATTATTTATATTCGATTGATCGTATCAGTCCAAATTTCCAATCGGGTAAAGCTTCGGCAGGGCGCTGTTGGTTTGACTTGACTTGTGGTCCTCGTGAAATTGTAACAGAGATGCCAGGTACTTTTTTAAAATGTCTGCAATAATAATTTTAAAAGTCTGGGAAGAACAAAAATGTCAGGAAAGCTAGTGTAATCACAAGCCTTTTCATTCGAAAATCTGTAAATATCTGCCTAAAAAATCTGCAAATATCTGCAACCAAACTAAAAAATCTGCAAATATCTGCGTCATTGAAGAAATCTGCAGCTTAAATTAAAAGTCTGCGAATTTGCAGGCTTGTCTGCAAATCTGGCATCTCTGAATTGTAACGAAGTTTTTTGTCTACCAAACAGTGATGCCACAAGTACAGATTTATCTAGAAAGGTACAGATTTTTGAAGCATTTTTGGTACAGATTCTGTACAGTACAGATTACAGATTTTTGTAAAAAAGTACAGAATGGTAGATTTTTTACATGACATTAGAATGCGAGAGTCGAGAAACCTGGTTCCAGCAAATCAAAGGGATGATGTCTAAGTGAAAGCCGAGCAAATCTTCTCGGAGTGCATACACTTACTCTGAGATGCTCCAATTGAATTCCTGCAAGCAGGTTTCTCGCATTCTATTGATATTACCAGCCCCATCTCAACTTCTCGCTGCTACTGATTTCCCTGAATGAAAAATATCTTTAAGAAAAAAAATTTAAGCAACCTTGTCATTATTTGGGTACAGAATCCGGTACAGATTTTTCTATAGAACAGTACAGATAGAAAAGATTTTTCAACTCCCGGTACAGATTTAATTGTGGCAACACTGCTCCCAAAGATGATGTTTTTGACTCGGTCAAAAAATGCGGACGAACATACCGCCGTCAAAGAGAATAGGGAAAGAGACGAATAGTGTGAAGCCAAAAATACCTTATTGAGCAGACCAATCGTGCAATGTAAATAAACATTACTCATGCCTGAGTTAGAGGAGATAAGTATTGTACATCTATCAAAAAAGAAATTTGAGTTTTCGTCAGAATTTAGTTCAATCGTGATGTTAAGGTACATTCTAGAGTATATGTATGAGTAAAAACAAGCTTTAGAATTATTTCATCTCTTTGTTTCGGAATGCACATCTTTTGATAAACAAAACCAACGATCGACGTACGGTTTGTTTTCAAAATATAATAGGAGTCATTTAAAGTGCTGCCTGTGGAAGCGGTTGCCAAAATTCTAGTGTTAAAATCATCATAAAGGGAGTGTTGCCGTTTTGACTGATTTTCACTCTTCGTCTCTTTCCCTATTCTCTTTGACCGCCGTGAATTCCTACAGTAAGTTGACCCACCAAGCGAAGACACCAACCACCAAGCGGAGAAAAATACCCACGACAATGCGCCACCTAGCGGTGAACACTGCAACCACCGCGGAAATGCCCCCTACACCTAAGGATGGTGTGCACTAAAATTTTAATATAATTGTATTTAATAATTATTGAATAATCTGAACAAAATATAATTTAAAACAAATGACATAATCCGAATACTCCAATAATGTACAAGAGATAGCAGGCTGAACCGAGTAATAAACAGTTTTTTAAATAGATTTTGAAGTACATTTTACATGTTGATGATGTAAAGTTATGGTAGGAAGTGGGTGAGCACTACAACCACCGCGGAAATGCACCCTAGATCTAAAGATGGCTTGCAGTAAAATATTAATAGAGTTGTATGTATTTAATAATTATTGAACAATCTTAACAAAATACACCTAAGGATGGTTTGCAATAAAGTTTTAATAGATTTGTATGTATTTAATGATTACTGTTCAATCTGAACAAAATAAAATTTTAAACGAATGACATCATCCGAATACTCCAATAATGTATAGGAGAGGCAAAGTCCCAGACAGCAGACTGAACAGAGTAATAGTTTTTTTATAAATATATTTTGAAGTACATTTCACATGTCAGTGATGAAAGGGAAAGCCTCTTAGATTAGCAAAGCATTTCGGATAATTGGCACTCTGATGTTATGATGCTCTCTGTGCCATCTACTTGGGAGTTACAATCGTTCTGGCTTTTAAGTTATTGTAGAAAGGTATGTGTCGTAATCTAGTTCTACGATGCCAGGAAAATGTTAAGAGAATTCTACCAACGACTTTCTACTATGAATGAAGGAAAGAGGAATACACTAAATTCGAACGTTAATAGCTTTAAAAAGACCGTTCCTAAGGAGATAAGGATTTATCATTTCATGGGTATCTGGAATAATGTAATATCTATTCCACACGCAGAAAAATAATTTTTAATGTAAAATAATATGAGGGTTGAAATAATAAATTTACCAAGTTGTTCTGTGTTCAATAAAAAATACATGTATATATAAATAAAACAATTGTTGAAATAATTCTGAAGAATTTATTGGATAAAACATGGAAAATAGTTGGACCAACAAAAAATTTTATTGATTTTATCATAACAACAATCGAAACAACAAACAACTTTGTTGAATCTATGAGCTTATTTTGTTGAATAAAACTAATAAAATATTTGGATCAATGCATGTCAAATGTTCAATACAAAAAACATTTTTGTTAAATCAAATAATATCTTTTATTGTTTTAAACACAACAAATATTTGAATCAATGCATAGCAAATATTGAAGCAAAACCAATTTTATTGTATATAAAATATGCCTATTCTTTAATAGGAACCAAAGGCCAACTGGCATGGTGACAAATTTAGAACAAACCATTACTCGCTGACAACAGATAACATCAGTACAAATGAACCTCACAAAGTAAATACTTGCCATTAACTTATTGGCCTTTCTCTAAAAACAGGCTATAAAGGCATTAATTTTACGCAGTCAAATCATTCTGGAACCGCTTCGGAATCTTGAATGGATGCAGTATGGCCCAGTCAAACCCATTCCGGGATCGGTTAGGAATTCTGAATGGATTCATTATGAGTTCCAGCTCAAAGGCAACAACCGATTCCGACTCAATCGTTTGTTGCATTTGAGCGAGAATCCATAAGGGATTCCAAACCTGTTCCGGAGTAGGTTTGCTTTGAATGAAATGAAATTTTAATGTAGAATACATTTAAGCTTTCAATATAGGGGTCCCGTTTCAAAATATCGGCTGCGGCGCCGCGTCAGATTTTGAACGTTAATAACTTTTAACACACTTAACAGAATGATTTGATTTTTAGGCCAATTTGTTGAAAATATGTTTGTTGTGACCACCGAGAGACTTTGAGGGGACCGAGAAAAAGTAAAACCACTTCGAATACTTTCCGATAACAACTTTAATTCGCGTGTTCGTTTTGTTTGTTAGGGTAAAAAGAAATACAACTAATAAAGCGCGGGAAGCACAAGGTATTTCTATATGAAGGTATACACAGTATCAATAAGGTGTAATATACAAGGGGTGGCATATAGTAGGGTGAATATATAACAGTTCTTCCCCCCTTACGATTTACACTAAAGATCTAATCTATTGGGTGCTTTCACCACTCGCGTAGATCTTCTCAGCATTTGATGGTACAACCCTGTACTTGGTCCATATTCTGCAGCTGGCTTGGTTATTTCACCCGCAGCCGGAACAGTTGATATCAGCTCTGACAATGGAGGCGACGCAGCTGGCTCGGCCCTCGAGCTTGGTGGACCTGAGTTCGTTGTTGTGGACGGTTCGTGGGAAGTCGGCACAGTAATGCTATTCGGGACAGTAGTAACGGTAACGGACTGTCGAGGCACGTTTGGCGAATCTGGTATCTCTGATGGACTGCGATTGTTTTGCAAGTTCGGACCTACTTCACGTAGTTGGTCGATGTGCCGTTTCCATATACGGTTATCGTCCAACTGAACCGTGTAGTGCAGTTTTCCTAGCTTCTCGAGGACACGTCCGTATTTCCACTTTTCGTTATCTAAGAAATCACGAGCTGCAACTCTTCCTCCCTCGGGAATAGTTCGTACTTTGGAATCAATCTTCTCCGAGTACGCAGGACCAGGCAGCATCAAATCAAGGCGGGAACGAATTTGGCGATTGAAGAGCATCATAGAAGGTGACTTACCGGTAGAAGGGTGGATTGTCTTGCGGTAAGTCAACAGAATGTTGCAAAGCTCCACGTGCATTCTTGATTTGTCACATTGAAGGGCTTTCATTTTGTATTTGAAGGTCTGGATGAACCTTTCCACCTGGCCATTTGTTGCTGGATGGTATGGTGCGCCCATTTTGTGGAAAACACCGTTCAATTCTAGGAATTTCTGGAACTCACCTGAAGTGAATTGAACACCGCGATCGCTGACTAACACGCAAGGTATTCCGTAGACTGAAAAAAATTCTCTGCAGGCTTTGATAGTTGTAGCAGTCGTTATGTCCCTTAAAATCTTTACCTCTGGCCATTTAGTGTATGCGTCGACAAAAACAATAAAATATTTACCCATGAACGGTCCAGCGAAGTCAACGTGTACTCTTTCGAATGGCTGTGTAGCAGGTTCCCAGCAATGTAACGGTGCTTTCACAGGATTTGGACGTACAACCTGACAAGAAGCGCAGTTATTGATCAACTCTTCAATATCCCTGTCGATTCGTTCCCACCAGACATAACCTCTGGCAAGTGACTTCATACGCGTACTCCTAAAATGGGTGGAATGCAATTCATTGAGCACCTTCGTCCTTAATCCAGCAGGAATGTAAACCCGTATTCCTCGCATGATGCAACCTTGCTGCAATGAGAATTCGTTCTGATCGATTCCAAAGCGATCTTTGGCATCAACTGTTTTTCCATTTTTCAGTCCCTGGTACAGAATTTTGACTGAACCGTCTACCGAAGTTCCTTTAGCCAAGTCCTGTATTGTAAGCGGCATCGTCTCGATAATGCTAATTTCCAACATGTTAGCTTCTTCTACAACGTTATCTGGTTGCTTTGTATCTATCGGCAACCGCGAGAATGCATCCGCATTGTAATGCTGCTTAGTAGGGCGAAATTTGATAGTATAATCGAAAGATTGCAAGAATGTGGCGTAGTGCTGCATTCTCAAGGCCGACATAGTAGGCAGTCCTTTCGTTTCGGAGAAAATCTGCTTGACAGGCTCATTGTCCGTGTAGAGAACGAACTTACATTCATACAAATATTGGTGGAACCGTCGAATTCCGAAAACAATTGAGTACGCCTCTCGATCAACCTGTTTGTATTTCCGTTGAGTCTCATTTAAAGTCTGTGACGCATATTGTATCGGCCGCTCTGATCCGTCCGACAGAACGTGGCTTAGCACGGCTCCAACTCCGTAGGGTGATGCATCGGTTGCTAACACCTGTGGTAACTCGGGATTGTAATGCACCAGAAAGCTGTCAGATTGCATCTCCTGTTTCACTTTTCTGATGGCTTCTTCGCACGACTTCGACCATTGGAAAGGCACGTTGTTTCGCAATAGTCTATTCAGTGGGTAGATCATCGTGCTCAGATTAGGAAGAAAACGTCCGTAATAATTCACTAAGCCGACGAAGGATCGAACTTGCTCTTTGTTTTCGGGAGTGGGCATTCTCTGTACCGCGTCGATTTTCTGTCGCACTTTGTGTATTCCGTGGCGGTCGACAACATAACCACAATACTCTATTTTGTCCGCAAAGAATACGCACTTGTCCAAGTTAATTCGCATACCGTATTGGCATAAACGTTTAAGCACTTCTTCAAGACGTTGCAAATGTACTTTGTCATTTGGACCAGTCACGCGTATATCATCCAAAAACACTGTCACTCCCGGTATTCCATTTAGCACTTCTTCCATTAACCGTTGCCATATCGCAGGTGCAGAGCTCACGCCGTACATCAGACGTGTCGGCCTGTACAGGCCCAAGTGTGTGCTCAACGTCAGTATTTCTCGTTGATCTACCTCTAGCTGCAGGTAAGCTTGTGAAAGATCTATCTTCGAGAATTTATCTCCGCCGGCCACATTTGCAAACAGCTCTTCGATAGTGGGGAGAGGATGCTCATCCACCACCAGATTCGGGTTAACGGTGATCTTGTAGTCACCACACAATCGCACTTTATTATTCAATTTCATAACGGGCACAACGGGTGTCGCCCAATCGCTGTGGTTCACTTTTTCAAGCACTCCATCATTCACTAGCTTTTCAATTTCTTGCTTCACAACATTTCTCAAAGAAAACGGTACTGACCTCGCGTTTATGTACACCGGATGGGCATTTGGCTTCAATCGCAACTTAGCAGTAATCCCTTTAATCGTCCCCATGGACTCAGTATAAACACTACTATACCGGGTAATAAGCTTCCTCACGGATTCATCGCAACTCACAACATTGTCTGTCACTGCATGTATTTCTTCGCAAAATTTGCTCACATCCAGTCGTAAAACTTTCATCCAACTTCTTCCGAGTAGTGGATGTTTTCGATTGTCCGCCACGTACAACAACAATCGGTAACCTTTACCTGCATACTGCACTGTAACCGTGCACATACCACGTAATTTAATCGAATTTCCACTATAGCTAACAAGCGATAGATCAGGTGCGTCTAATTTCATATCCGGCAGCAAGTTTTCATAATCAATCATGCTGATTATCGTGACCGATGCACCGCTATCGACCTCGAATTTTATTTTCGATTCATTCACTGAGAGTAGTATCCAGAATTTGTCCACTTGGCTCTTCGAGTCGTAAACACCACATACTTCATACATGTAAACAACTTCTTTCTCCTCCTGTTGACATTCCCCAACACTTTCTTCTACTTGGTGGAAATCACTTTTGTTCTTCGTGTTAGGGATACTCTTCTTCTTCATGCATACTTTTTCAATATGGCCCATTATGCGGCAGAAGTTGCAAACCGTCTTCACATGAACACACTTGTTTGCAAAATGATTTGTGTTTCCACAGCGGTAGCATGAACCCTTTTTAGAATCACCGTGTTGTGGCAGGTTAGCATTGTCTGACCTTTTACACGCCGATTTACCACTCTTGTTTGCCGGATGTTCGACCATATTCACGTCTGCTTTAACCCGGGACTGAATTTCCAGCCCGCCTTTCGCTGACATCTCCATGGCCACTGCCAGATCACGAGCTTTATCCAACGTTAGATTATGCACTTCCAAGAGTCTTGCCTGAATTCCGCGATCTTTCAGGCCAAAAACAAACTGGTTTCGTAAGGCAGAATTTAGGTAGTCTCCAAAATTACACGTAATTGCCAATTTCCGCAGTGAAATCAGGTAGTCATCAATTGACTCATCCGCTCGTTCGTCACCTTGCTTCCTGCATTTGAATCGAAAATTCTCCAAGATTACGAGCGGGCGAGGGTTGAAATGAGTCTCCAGCAACTGTACGATTTCATCGTACGTTTTTGTCTGTGGCTTAACAGGAGCCAAATTGTCCGAAACAATGTCGTAATTTTCTCCACCCATGTAATGGAGCAGCATCGGACGTTTCAAGTCATCTGGAACTCGAAACAGCAAGAAAGCACCCTCCAATCGCTCGACCCACCGGGACCATTTCATACGATGATGATCGAATGGTTCGATAGTAAAGTTCGATTGTATTGCCAGCGGAGCAGGAGGAATTTACTGGCCAGGTCTTCGATCCTCTTCACTTTCATCATCTGACATCCTCGTCGCCAGATTAACTGTTGTGACCACCGAGAGACTTTGAGGGGACCGAGAAAAAGTAAAACCACTTCGAATACTTTCCGATAACAACTTTAATTCGCGTGTTCGTTTTGTTTGTTAGGGTAAAAAGAAATACAACTAATAAAGCGCGGGAAGCACAAGGTATTTCTATATGAAGGTATACACAGTATCAATAAGGTGTAATATACAAGGGGTGGCATAGAGTAGGGTGTATATATAACAATGTTCCTCTATGCTGTATTAAAATTTGAAGTATGTATAACATGCACTAATAACAAAAAATTGTGTTTTGAAAAATCTTTCGAAAACGACTCGGAAAAGTGAAAATTTTCAGCCCATCCCGCACACAGCCGTCACTATGGTGGACCAACCGAACAATAAAATAATGAAAAGTTTATATATAGGTCCACTACATGTTTGTTCCTATGATTATTCGCATTGGGTTGCTTGACGAGAGCAGTTGGTGGGTAAAAGACGGCATATTCCTTTGGTTAGGCCATTAGAAGCCGGACGGAAAGGAAAGGCTTATGCACGGCACGAGAACGAGCGAGAAAGCGATAGTAGTGCATATTAGCGCGATTATATAAATATCTGTCGGTCGGTTTTTCTCATCATTCGTATTCGTTCAAGTACTAGCAAGCAGCCAGTCCACCGGAGGAAAGCAGATGGCAATGACGAAGGCCGAAAAAGTGCCCCAGCTACTGGTGACTCATCGGAACTGTCGCCCTGCAAGAATTTCGTCCCAACTAAAGGGCAACTAATCTGTAGGCTATCGTTCCAGCGTCTGGTTCGTGAGATTGTACAGGACGGCAAAGTCGAGCTACGCTTACAAAGCTCAGTCGTAATGATGCCCTGAGAAGCCCACGATGCCTACTTGGTCGGTTTGTATTATTAAACTGGCTCACCGTGTCCGTGGGGAGTGCGTCTGAATTATTCTCCCGCAATAAAACAATAAACGGTTCTTTACAGGACCAATTAATTGTGTTCTAATAAGAGTTAAACTGAAATTTACATTTTATGGTGTATAACAAATAATTTTCAGAAAGCTATATAAGCTATACGATGTGTGGAAAGAAAGAGAATTTAAATTGTCCTCTCTCGCTCGTTTTCGTGCACTGCTTTTCCATTCCTTTCTGTTGCTAATACCATCATAACTAAAACGAATGTGCGTGTTCCCCCACCATCTCATGGCCAGTGTTGCCACAATTGCATGTTACTATTACACTTTGAATTATTTTATCGATCCTCTCTAGTATTGATAAAATATAGAACGTGCAAAGTACACTAGTCGCATGCTTTTATTCGAACTTTTTGGCAGCCTCCGTTGATTAACTGCATAAATCGATTTGTTTGTGCAGCTCCTTGCTAGTAGCAAACTAAATAGCCGTAATCAGCGCTAACAAATAACACAAAAGAATTTAAATTTGTGAAAATCTTTTCCTTCCTTCTTTTCAAATCTGCAACATTCTTTGAAAATATTGTTTGAATGTTGTTATTGAAAAACTGAACATGCAAGTTTGCTAGCACTGGCCACTAGAGACTAGATTGAAGGCGATGGAAAGACAGAATATTCGTTTTGGTTATGCTAGTATTGGTAGCCGAACGGAAAGGAAAGGCGCAGGAATGGCACGAAAACGAGCGAGAGAGCGATAGTTGAGCTTTCTCGTGTGTTCATATATGATATTGGTCGGTCGGTTTTTCTCATCATTCGTATTCGTTCAAGCACTAGCAAGCAGCCAGTCCCCGAAGGAAAGCAGTTGGCAATGACATCGGTCGGAAAAATTAAAGGGTTGTGTACTAGGGTGGGGCATTGTTATATGGAAAAACGTAATCATAACCTAATCAAACGAGCACAGCACTTTTTTGGTTCCATTTGAGGTCCCAAACAACTGTACAAAATTTGGGGTCGATTGGATTTGACCCGGCGTAGCGCATTGCGTTTGAAATTTGTATGGAAATTAGTATGGGAAAACCTACTTTTTTACATTTTCGATTTTACAGACTATAATTCTTCCTGCAGTATACCAGCAATTAGATAGAAGTGTAGTCCAGGATATGCTGAACAACTTTGCCGAAGGATGCATGGTGCTAGAATGTCTCTACAATAAGTTATAGTTGTTCAAAGTTCGATAGATCGAATTATTTGCCAAAAATCATTTTTCTTGCCAACACTGCGGGTGTACCAATGATATTTCATATATCATACCAAAATAACATCATATACTTCAGATTTACCACTTTGGTATGTTTGGATGAATTATTCAAAAGCCTTAGCTCAATTTCATGGGCATATGTAGTTTAGCAATAGGACGTAGTGAGGGGAGTGGGATGGGGGGGGGGGGGGGGGAAAGGCTTCAACATATAGAAATCCTAACTGGAATAAATGAAATCTTGTCGAGTTGAAATGAATTATTTAAAAACATTTGCACAATGTCCTATGCATAAGAGTAACGATGAAACGAAACATACTGTTTCCCTCTGCATTGACTTTATATCAATGGAAGTAAAGTTGAAGACTGAATCAACTGATGTCGAGTTGATATGTCAGAGGAATGCATTGATTATATTTCAGTTTAATACGCACTATGATTTGATAGGATGCTCTTTTCGATGTTGTTCGATCACCTGAAGTAAAAATTGCTGTTGAACTGGGGCTCTTGTGGATTGTGTAAATGTTGTAAAATAATTCATCTGAACATTCCATCTCGATAAGATTTCAGTTATTTCAGTTCAAATTTCCCTATACAAAAGTTACCCCCCCCCCCCCTCCCCTCACTAGGCCCTATTGCTAAACTACCTATGCCCATAAAATTGAGCTAAGGCTTTTGAATAATTCATCCAAACATACCAATGTGGTAAATCTAAAGTATATGATGTTATTTTGGTATGCTATATGAAATATCATTGGTACACCCGCAGTGTTGGCAAGAAAAATGATTTTTGGCAATTAATTCGATCTATCGAACTTTGAACATCTATAACTTGTTGTAGAGACATTCTAGCACCATGCATTCTTCGGCAAAGTTGTTCAGCATATCCTGGACTACACTTCTATCTAATTGCTGGTATACTGCAGGCAGAATTGTGGTCTGTAAAATCGAAAATGCAAAAAAGTAGGTTTTCCCATACTAATTTCCATACAAATTTCAAACGCAATGCGCTACGCCGGGTCAAAACCAATCGACTCCAAATTTTGCACAGTTGTTTGGGACCCCGAATGGAACCAAAAAAGTGCTGTGCTGAAAAAACGATCATTTTGCCCCACCCTATTGTGTACAGGACACGACCACGGTGACATTAAAAATATAGCTTTTTTATCTATCACACATATCGACACACGTTCTTGTTCACTCGCCTGTTTTCATATGTTACAATTTGCTATATACCCTCCCCATTAAAACATAATTTATTGAAGGTCTTTTAACGGTAATCTATTAATTAATCAAGTATCTCACTAGGTGATTGGCATTATTTGGCTGATCCATCTAGTAAAAATAGGCTGGTCTGTCCAGAAAATATATTCAAAAGAAAAGTTCCATATTGAGAGCTGTGATGAGGAAACCCACGCCTGCCAACGGAAATATACAGATTCTCCATAAATTATGAAATTTCATTTTCCATTTAAATTTTCAATAATGTACTAATGAACTTAAGTAAACAATCTTAAGTGTAAGTATTTCTTGATCGATTAGTGGTGGAAAAATGAAATTATTTGATAAATTACATTGTTATGCAACGTTCGCACTACCAGTTAAAACGGGTTTTTATGCTATCTTGGTGACATTTTTCTTGTTGCTAATTATTAAAACGTGTTATAACTCTGTGGTGTAAACGTTGTATTATTAAACCAATTCTGCAGCGTTTTATGTTATATAGGTGTTTTATGTGGTAATAGGACTGACATAATTATATCTTCAGTACAGCGGTTTGTTTCATAATTTAAAACAGATTTATTTTAAAATTTAAATTAGTATACCCTACCGTATTTGTTGTATACCTTAAAACGCAATTAGAACTGTGTTTTAAATACATAGGGTAGGACAGATATTCTGACTGGTTAAACTGGGAAAACAATTTTAAGTCCAGTAACGCTTAAGACATGGCTTGAATTTGAATCGAAAAAGAACACCCGCTTCAACTGCTGCTGGGACGGTAAGTTCTGTTTTAAAATTTTCCGTTGTGTGCAGTACGAAACAAAAGTGTTTGAAATTAGAAAACAAAAAGTTCTGCTGGGAATGTGATTGTTTCCGATGCAATTACACTCAGATTTTTCACGCAGGGGATACAGGCCGTGTAAATGAAAACCGCGTAAATTTAAAAAAACGCGTTAATGAAAACCGCGTAAATTTCAAAATCCGCGTAAAAAACCTGAGTGTACTCTCCTATATAAAATACTACGCTGCTGAACAGTGCAATAACTACAGAAGCACGTTGTCAGATGCCTTACTGATAAAAAAACATATAACCGAAATATGAAACATAAAAACCAATTGGCTCTTTACCCTACGCAGCTACAAAGCGCCGTAAACATGGATTAACAAGTTACAACGCACACGCATGCATAAAAATAAATATATTTTTTTCAAACGCAACACTCTTAAGCAGCACACACCGTATTGAATTAAATCCAAACCACCCGGCCACCCACTTTGCAAATCATTCTGTGACACCATGCTGGTACCTGACAAATCCGCACACGGCCACCGCTGCCGAAAATGCATAGCGTCTACCGCTTATTGTAGTGCCCAGACGCTGCAGCCAGTGATGCCACAAGTACAGATTTATCTAGAAAGGTACAGATTTTTGAAGCATTTTTGGTACAGATTCTGTACGGTACAGATTACAGATTTTTGTGAAAAAGTACAGATTGGTACAGATTTTTTTACATGACAGCAAGGTAAAATAAGTTAACCCTGCGATGCATCCCAGTAAACCGCAGGTAAACGTTGTGTTAGGCAGCAGTGATGGCAAGAATTTGAAGTGGAGCTGGTACTGATTGAGCTTGAACTGAAGCTCACATTAGAATGCGAAAGGCAAAAACCTGCTTCCTGCAAATCAAAGGGATGATGTCTAAGTGAAAGCCTAGCGAATCTTCTCGGAGTGCATACATTTACTCTAACCTGCTCCATTTGAATTCCAAGCAGGTTTCTCGTATCCTATTGATATTACTAGCCCCATCTCAGCTTCTTGCCGCTACTCTGTTGGCCACCATTGGTTACAAACATAGTGGCAGCGAGAAATTGAGCTGGAGCTGATATTGATATTACCCAGTCAAACTCACACGGAATTCTAATTGGTGTCTTTCGGAATTCCAGCTCAAATAAAACAACCGAGTCAGAATGTCTGGTTTGATTTCCCCGAATGAAAAATATGTATAAGAAGAATGATTTTTTTTAAAACAACTTTGTCATTATTTGGGTACAGAATCCGGCACAGATTTTTCTATAGAAGAGTACAGATAGAAAAGATTTTTCAACTCCCGGTACAGATTTAATTGTGGCAAGACTGGCTGCAGCCATGATCTTACCCGTTCGACATAAGAACAAAAACTGATTCAAACGGGTACGCGTCACCTCTATTTATAAACTAACCGTATATGGTTTAGTCACTTAGGTGCGAGTGTGTGCAAATGCCAACGTTACCGAAAATCGATAGCGCTTATTGCATCGCCCGGAGACGACGTTGCTCGTGTGGGATAAGAGCAACAACTGATTTAAACGGACATGCGTTGCTTCTATTTATGACTTTTCGTGTTTCATTGAGCAACTAAGCTGCCCTCTTTTGACGGCTGTGTCTGATAAATCTGCCTCACGAATGGTATTTTTCCCGTTTTTTGTGAACTTTTTAATTTTACCAATTTCCAAAAGTCTACTTTTATTGGGGAGATATTAAATTATTACCAATATTTAAGTTAGGTGTTCCTGAATCGGTTGGTGTATGAATGATTAAAATCCATCTAGTAATATCGGAGTTATAAGCGTGCAAACCTTACATAGTTTCGTTACATGGGAGATAGTTTAGATTTTAGAATGACACCTAGCCCCAGATAGTGGAGTAAGACATTTTTAATGTCAAAAGTGCCCCAGCTACTGGTGACTCATCGGAAGTGTCGCCCTGCAAGAATTTCGCCCCAACTAAAGGGCAACTAATCTGTAGGCTATTGTTCCAGCGTCTGGTTCATGAGATTGTACAGGACTGCAAAGTCGAGCTACGCTTACAAAGCTCAGTCATAATGATGCCCTGAGAAGCCCACGATGCCTACTTGATCGGTTTGTATTATTAAACTGGCTCACCGTGTCCGTGGGGAGTGCGTCTGAATTATGCTCCCGCAATAAAACAACAAACGGTTCTTTACAGGACCAATTAATTGTGTTCTAATAGGAGTTAAACTGAAATTTACATTTTATGGTGCATAACAAATAATTTTTAGAAAGCTATATAAGATATACGATGTGTAGAAAGAAAGAAAGAGAATTTAAATTATCCTCTCTCGCTCGTTTTCGTGCACTGCTTTTCCTTTCCTTTCTGCTGCTAATACCATCATAACTAAAACGAATGTGCGTGTTCCCCCACCATCTCATGGCCAGTGTTGCCACAATTGCATGTTACTATTACACTTTGAATTATTTTATCGATCCTCTCTAGTATTGATAAAATATAGAACGTGCAAAGTACACTAGTCGCATGCTTTTATTCGAACTTTTTGGCAGCCTCCGTTGATTAACTGCATAAATCGATTTGTTTGTGCACTCCTTGCTAGTAGCAAACTAAATAGCCTTTATCAGCGCTAACAAATAACACAAAAGAATTTAAATTTGTGAAAATCTTTTCCTTCCTTCTTTTCAAATCTGCAACATTCTTTGAAAATATTGTTTGAATGTTGTTATTGAAAAACTGAACATGCAAGTTTGCTAGCACTGGCCACTGGAGACTAGATTGAAGGCGATGGAAAGACAGAATATTCGTTTTGGTTATGCTAGTATTGGTAGCCGCACGGAAAGGAAAGGCACAGAAATGGCACGAAAACGAGCGAGAGAGCGATAGTAGTGCTTTCTCATGTTTTCATATATGAATATTGGTCGGTCGGTTGTTCTCATCATTCGTATTCGTTCAACCACTAGCAAGCAACCAGTCCACCGGAGGAAAGCAGTTGGCAATGATGACGGTCCCAAAAAGTGTCCCAGCTACTGGTGGCCCATCGCAACCAACTACCGATCAGGAACTGTCGCCATGCCAGTATTTCGCCCCAACTAAAGGGCAACGGAGCAACTAATCCGCTGGCTAACATTCCAGCGTCTGGTTCGTAAAGTTGTATATTACTTCAAAGTCGAGCTACGCTTACAAAACTCAGCCGTAATGAAGCCAGTGATGCCTACTTGATCGGTTTATTTGAGGGTACAAAATAGTGCGCCAAGTACGTAACTTTCTCGCAAAAGAAATCAAACTGGCTCACAGTGTCCGCTGGGAGTGGGCGTAAATTACAATAAAAGCAACGGTTCTTTTCAGGACCAATCAATTGTGTTCTAGTAAGAGTTAAACTGAAACTTTCATTTTAAGATGTGTAATTTTCAACAAGCAACATAATACATTGTGTGGAAAAAATTAGCTTGCACACGGAACAAAAATTTAAATTCTCTCGCTCGTTTCGTGCACTGCTTTTCCATTCCTTTCTACTGCTATTATCAGTATAACCAAAACGAATGTGCGTGTTCCCTCACCATCCTTCTAGTGATCAGTGTTGCTTCAATTGCATGTGTTTAAACGTTGAAGTCGCATGCTTCTATTCGAGCTTTTTGGCAGCCTCCGTGTACTAACTGCATTAAATGATTTTTTTGTGCAGCTCCGTGCTAGTAGCAAACAAAATGGCCCTACCAGTGTCTGATTCGTGAGATTGTGCAGGATTTCAAAGTCGAGCTAAAGTTCAGCCGTAATGGTACCCGAAGAAGCCAGTCTTGTCGTTTCGTTCGAGGCTACAAAACAGTTCGCCAGGCACGTAACTATCATGCCAAATATATCCAACGATCCAGCGCATCACCATCAACACCAACGCCGATACCAAAGGTTCTTTTCAGAACCACCATTATTACCATAGAGAATTATTTGAAAATTTCCCATTCAAACGTGATTCTGTTGAATATTATTAGATTTAAATTAACGTCTCGAATTGAAATCACGACGCTCCGGTTATGTCACAGACATTACCCACCCATCTTTTTTATTGTGACCACGACTAACGGTTTAATATAGACACCCCATTTCAATATTTCGGAAGGAACAGAAGGTCGAGTTTGGAAAGTTTGTAACTTTCATTGTACTTAACCAAATTACACAATGTTCGCACTAATGATTCAGAAATATGACTAGGAATCTTCTATTAGATTTGTAAGTATTTATAATTTACATGAATAAAGAAAAATTGATTTTCAGGAATCAATTATTATCTGTTCTGCCATTAGCCAGTACTATGCGACTTCCTCATGCTAACAATTCATTTCATCGTTAGCCATCTCCCTCATCAAGGCCAACAACCAGGGTTGCCACTATTTTTCGAAGAAAATCTGGCAGTTCAACTAAAAATGTCTGGCAAAATCTGTCACTTGACAGTGACCTCAAAGTCATCGAAATTTGGTATACATTTTGATCTCCATAGAAGTGAATTTATCGAATAAGACCCAGATTTTCAAAATTTGTGTGATACTACTTCCATAGTTTAAAAAATCTGACAGAATAAGAGATTTGACTTTTTGCTAGAAGCTTTAAAAAAATCTGGAATAATGGTATCCCCGCTGGGTTGTAACGTAGAATTTGGAATATCTGGAAAAATCTGGCAAAATTTAAAAATCTGGTAAAATGTCTGGCTTGAACGAATGTCTGTTCAGTTAGGAAAAATCTGGAAGATTCCAGATAAATCTGGAACATTGGCAACGCTGCCAACAACGCCAACAAAAAAGGTCCTTTTCAGGACCACCATCATTTTTGTAAAGAATAATTTGAAATATTCCTCGCCCAAATCACCTTTTGTCCGGAAATTCCAATGAGTATCAACATATTCGAAGAACGTGTTCCTCATGTATTCTACATCTCTCCGGTTATGTCGCAGACATTACCCACCCATCTTTTTTATTACATGCAGCGCATACGATTCCAATCACCGTCCCTTTATGTATTACCTTTGGCCGTGCGCGTGGTTTATTCCAGATATGCGCTATAATGTAGTGCTTCAGAGTCTCGGCTTTTCCAAAAAGATTGCAGAAGGCGCACGAATACGCTGTGTCTTCCTGTTGGACCAGAGATTGTGAAGTACAGGAAACTGCCCTCTCGAACGGGTATTATTTATCTCTGGTGCGGTGACGTGTTTTCAGTTCTGCGATTGTCGTTTTTAAGCCACAAAGGGTGTTTTGGTTGAGTCCTGGAATAGAGGAAGGCATCATAAAACGCACCGTGTGCATTCGACTTAATTTATTCACTAACCTTTGTGCGACATAATGATTATTTTCAAGCTGCACTTGCGCCCTTCGAATCCGGAAAATCTGAGCACTATACGAATTCACCGAAAACTGAATTCCCTGAATTAAAAATAGCGCATTTTTTCAGCATTGACGTACGTGGAAAAAGTTTTCTTCTTCGTAGCAACTTTATTTTTTATTTGTTTCAATTCAACAAGGACTGTTGATGTGATGCATTCAGTCCTTTTGAATCAATTAGCTGCATGCTTTTGTTAGAATCACTGATTTGTTTGGAACAAACAATAATTTTGTCGATCTTCGAAAAGCACAGATAAAAAAACTTGTAAGATTGATTCAAAAGATATTTTGGTTGATCTACTCAAAAAAATAAGTTTGGTTTAATAAATTCCTTGGTTCACAATAAAGAATTTTTATCGATTAAAAATGAAGAAATTGATATATCTAACTATCGTGAGGGAAGGTGATATATAAATTCAATAAAAACTGCAAGGTGTACCCAGTACGATAGTCGATGTAAAACTGTCTAATCAATTCTTTATCTCTGAAAGCTGAACCAGCCAGCTGTTCAGACAGGGTTGTAGTACTGGGTGGTCACCACAGTTCTTCCCCCTTTAGTCCAAATTATTGTACATCGATAATGGCGAAACTTCACTGCCATATATATAATTTAATTCACGGAAAAACTTAACTACCGTTACGATTCAGAAAACGACAAAACTTCACTGCCGCAAAACTAATATTTTCTTTTTTTATTGTAGTAAACGAAATCAGGATCTTCTAGACGACGCTTCGTCCTATTCGAACGACGCAAACAAATAGGTTCACGGCTTAAACTCGCTGATGGATTCGTACTATTCGATTGCAGCCACTGTAGCGCAGACGTGCCTTCCTGGGGGTCCACTACCCTGTTGCCAGGCGGTAAACTATTTCTCTCCGAATCACCATCGTCCGAATCACAAACCATTGGTTGATCGTTAGGTGAACCTCTATAAATGAATGAATCTGCTGCGAAACCATAAAAATCGCTAGCTTCGTCGTCAATGTCCTCTTGTTGATCATCCTCCCCCTTCTTTTTCGTGTTGGGCTGCTCGCAAAAATTAAAGCTCGGCTCTTCTTGCGACTGCCAAATAATTTAAGCTGATTGCGGTGCGCCAGGTACACCCGACCTCCAACGGAAACCTGAAATGTATTTAGAGAAATACGTCTTAAAAATTTAGCTTCAAGCCATCGTCTAATATCGGTTGTTCTAAAATTTTTATAATAAATCGAATTCCCTGGGCGTAAAGAGTCAATCCAGTCCCGGGTTCGATGTTGTACTTTGGTATCATCGTTATGTACAGGCATATTCACAACTTTCTGCTTCGTCATATTATTCCTAAAACTATTTCTAGGGTGGATTAAATCCAACAACGTCTTAGACTTAAAACTAAACAGCCTATTGGACGGAAACGAACCATCTTCCAAACATGTGTACCTATAACTAAACAAAAAGTACGAAACTAAGTCTTCCGTACTCGATCCTGCCATTTCCGGATCCAACAAAAATTTCTTCAAACCTTCTTTCACCAATCTTACCATACGCTCAGCTTGTCCATTACTTGATAGGTTATATGGTGGACTTTTCATCACTTGTATGCTGTGCTTCTGAAAGAAATCAATTAATTCTTTAGAATTAAATGGAAGCCCACCGTCCTTAACAATTACGTCCGGTAACCCAAACCTCGCAAAAACGCTGATAAACTTTGACTTTACCCTCCTGGCTTTAGTACCAAATTTCATGTACTCTACTTCAAGCCATTTTGAAAAACTGTCAACAATCACCAGGAAGGTTTTCTTGTCGAAATGAAAAAAATCCGCATGAATGCGACTAAACGGTTTTGTTGTAGGAATCCAGTTAGAGTGAGGAACTGGCTTAGAAACAGCATTCATTTGGCAACACACACTGCATGATTTGACAAAATTCTCTATGTCACTATTCATGCCATACCAATAAACTGCCTTTCTTCCCATCTGCTTGATCTTAGTTATTCCGGAATGGTTTTTGTGTAAGAGCTTCAGGATCTGCTTTTGTAAACTTGCAGGTATAACGACACGCTCCTGATACAACAAACACCCTTCTATTACTTCCAAATCCTGGTGTTGTGCGTAAACATCTAACAACTTACGATCCATCCTCTGTGGCCAACCATGTTTCATGTAATAAACTATCTGTTGCAAAAACTTGTCTTTTTTTGCTTCATTTGCAATCAAAACATGATCCACCGGGAAGTCATCGGAAACATTTATACTTTTGATGAATTCTCTTTGTAAAGAAGCTGGTACATTTTCAGGTAGAGGAAATCGTGAGCAAAAATCTGCATTGCCCATTTTCGTTGACGGTCTGTAAACAATGTCAAAATCATAGATATTTAGTTCAAGTACATATCGCTGCAGACGTGTCACAAACATTGTATTCTTGCCTTCTTTGCCAAAAATACCAATCAAAGGCTTGTGGTCAGTATACACAGTAAACTTCTTGCCAAACAGAAATTTGTGAAACTTTTTAATGGTGTTCACAACTGGTAAAGCTTCCAAGTGCAAAATTGGGTAGGATTTTTGGGCATTCGTTAAACTGAAGGAGGTACAACTTATTGGCATCTCTTCTCCTTTGATTTGGTGTGCGATTACTCCTCCTAAACCATAGCTGCTAGCATCCGTTATAACGACAACGGGCATACTAGGATCATAAAACTCTAAAAGCTTTGGGCTCAACAAAGCTTGCTTACAGTCTTGAAAAACTCTGCTACATTCAGAGTTCCAGACAAACTTGACATCTTTTCTGAGTAGATGATACAAACAGTAAAGGCGGGCGGACAGATTGGGCAGAAATTTACAGTAGTAGTTAACTAAACCCAAAAATGCCTTCAGTTCAGAAACGTTATTTAGAACCTTGGCTTTCCGAATTGTCTCGACCTTTTCCGGAGATGGTAACAAACTTCTGTCACTCAAAACATGACCCAGAAATGGCAAACTTGAAACAAACCACTTGCATTTTTGTAAATTAACTTTAATGTTGACTTTAGACAAACGCTCCAAAACCAAATTAAGCTTTCGTTCACAGTCGGCTTTGTCCTTGCCTGCTATTAAAACATCATCTACATAACAGCAAACTCCATCGATACCTTTCAAAACTTGATCCATGATCCGTTGAAATATAGCTGCACTAGAAGAAGCACCTTGTGGCAAACGATTATAAGTAAACAAACCTTTGATTGTATAATTCACCATTATTTTTCTGGATCGTCTTGACAATAATAATTGTGTGTACGCACCGGCCAGATCTAAAGAACAAAAAACTTTGGCACTAGCCAATGAGGCAAACAAATCTTGTGTTAGTGGGAGAGGGTAAGTATCGGGAATCAAAACTTTATTGATGGAAACTTTACAATCAATGACCATCCTAATACCACCGTCTTTTTTCACCACAACTATTACCGGAGATGCCCATTCACTTGCATCTATTCGCGTTATGACGCCATCTTTTTCTAAACTATCTAAATGTTCCAAAACTTTGTCCTTTAACCTGAAAGGAACGTCGTAAGCACGTTTAAATATCGGCGTATGCTCTTTTAGAACTAAATCAGCCTCAAACCCATTTATTGGCGTTGATAAAGACTTATCAAAAACATTGGCAAACTTACTTTGTATCTCTGCAACGATCTGATCTGGTGAAACCGACAGTTGATTAATATTGTTTCCGAAAGCCTTCTTCCAATCTGGAACAAACACATCCAACCAATCTCGTCCCAGTAATGGAGTGAAACCACTGCCGTTTCGCAAAACAATTAGGTCAACAGTCTTTGTGCGTCCATTCAGCTCGACCTTAACCTCAATCTGTCCTTCAACCTTCAAACGGCTTCCATTGATCACTGCTAACTTCTTGTCGCATCTTTGTAGCGGAATATGATCGAAATCTCCCTCGTACATCTCCAAACTGATTACGGAAACTGCAGCGCCACAATCAACTTCCATTTTCAACCTCAAACCGTCAACATAAATGTTGCGAAAACATGGTTCGTTAATTCTGTTGATTGATGAGATTAGCATACAATCCATCACGTCATCCGAAACAGATCTGTTTAAACGACGTCTCAAACTTTTCTGATACTCAGTCATCTTGGGCTTTTCTGCAGGAGAATCGACAAACTTGACCGTCTTACTCTTGTTCTTCAAGTCATAACAAAAACGACGCATGTGACCTTTTCTACGACAGAAGTTGCAAAACAAAGTCTTTGTCCTGGGTGAAGAACGATTCCTGCGATCAAATGAATCAGAACGGCTTCTGCTTCTCTTTCTGGCCGGCTCTCGACTTCTTCCCCGTGAGCGATCTCGGGAAACTTCGAAGCTGTCACGCCTTCCTAGTCTGTTCAAAACGCTTACAAGATTGGAATCGCCAGAGATCAGTTTAGCTCTCGCTCCTGCTAATTCTCTGTTTGCGATGAGTTTCTCCGCTTTAGCCAGCGTTAAATCCTCTTCATCGAATAAACGCTGCTGCAAGTCCTTGTCGCTACTACCGCAAACCAATTTATCGCGAATCGCCATGTCCTTAAACTCTCCGAAATGACACATCTCTGCCTGGAGCTTAACAGCGAGTATAAAATCTTCCGCGCTCTCACTCGGACCTTGGACACGTTGGTAAAACTTGTAACGTTGAATCAAATCACTTTCCGTTTTACCATACCGCTTCCTGAGAGCGCCCGTAATTTCCTTGATAGACACGGTCTTTAAATCCCTTCCGGGAAAAAGAAGCTTCAGCTCACTGTACACTTCTCTACTGCAAGTAGCCAAAAACGACACTTTTTAATCTTCCTCACTGGTCACTTTATGATGCGCAAACACCCAATCCAGTTGCTCCAGAAACTGCGCAAACGGAATCGTTCCGGGAATGAACGGTTCAATTTGATTCACCAACGGCATACTTGACATAGTGAGATATAAACAAAATAGTGGAAAAGAAACAAATATAAAAAATAGTTTAATTTTTCTTTTAAATGCACAAAACTGAAATATATTTTTTTTACAGTGCATGCGGGAAGATCGAATAAAAACAAACTAAATTCGACTACTACCCAAACAAACAAGTTGTTCTGCAGAATAAATACGCGATAAACAATAAACTTTACAAGTCTGTTTTGTGCGAGAACGGTATGAGCAGCAACAAGCATAAGCTAGAGCATAAGTAAATATTGCAGAACCAAACGGTGAACCATGGTCGCTAACGAAAGAATTTTTGTCGTTGCGCAACTAACGTATGTTGCAAGCAAATTCGGGTGCTGCACGTATACTGGTAGTAGTACGTAAAACAAAACCAGAACAAAAATGGTTTTCTGGTAGACAAAATCACTGTTAAAACAAAATTAAGCGCAATTTCTTTTGTGTGCTAAACAAGAAAAATGCCTTTAAATTACACTTAAACATGCACTTAAACATTAGTTCTGAAAACAAAATGTGCAAAAACTTACGTGATCGTTTACCAAACCTACGGCAAAACAAACCAGATAAAAAATCTCTTGCGCGGGATTCGCAGAAAACTTTTTTCCTTCACAAGGATCCAAACGTTGATATCTGCCAGAAAAACCAGGGGAAAACACCGTAATTCTCCGCTTAGACACTTCCACACCGCCAGCAACGGAATAAACTAAATGTAGCCGTTGAAAACACTTGGCGGGGTTACACTTTTCCTTCTAATATGTTCTTAGGAACTGCACTCACTTCCAGCTAACAAAACGCCGGGAAACCTCCAAACACTTTCGGCACCTCTGGAAAACTTAACTCCCGGAATAGAAACACTGCCGAAAACAACTTTTCACGCGAAAAACTGCGATTTAATCTTCGTCGCCACTGATATATCAAACTATCGTGAGGGAAGGTGATATATAAATTCAATAAAAACTGCAAGGTGTACACAGTACGATAGTCGATGTAAAACTGTCTATTCAATTCTTTATCTCTGAAAGCTGAACCAGCCAGCTGTTCAGACAGGGTTGTAGTACTGGGTGGTCACCACAGAAATAATTTATAGAATCAAACATGCACAATTCTTTTGCGTGCAGTGATCATTGGCTACTACGTGGTTTCGGAAGAGGTTGTAAGTCGAGCCAGAAGCTCATAGGATTGATTGAGTAGAATATCATACAGCCTTGTGATATTTTCATAAATTTTTAAATTTGAAAAAAATTGTTCTAGGGTCGGAGATGAGACCCTCTGGAATCAGGTCATACCTGTTCCGGGGACCTTTAGCTACAACGTGGCCAAATATCAAGTGCCAACAAGCGGTCTGAGCCAAGCTATTGGCGATTCTACGTTGAAACCGCTCGCAGATAGCGCTGGGAGGAAAGTGTTGTTGATTTTATTCTGTTCTGTCATAGTGCATATATTTTCTGTAAACATTGGTAAAAAGTGACTTTTAAACAATCAATTTGTTGATAATTGTTTATGAAAATGGAGGAAAATCATCATTTTATCAGATGATGAGTAAACATCTTGCGAAAAGAGTGTAAAACATAGTGGTTTCTAATATTATTCGCAGAGCTATATGCGCGCTGTTTCGAAATGTAATTTGTTGAGCACCGTAGCCGCCGCAACAGCATTTCCCGTTCGTCCTAAGTTAAGCTAAACCTTCATGAGATGGTGTAAATTCATGAAACTCTCCAGATCACGCGAGGAAAGAATATATCCGGCTAATAGGAAAGTGTCAGCTTTGTATCATGCACAGCCGATCCTTCTCTCCGATAGTCTTCACTGAATCTCCTACGTAGTTCAAAATATAAAGGAGTTTGACATTGGTGCTGATTGGGTCTCGGTTTCGAGTTGGAACTTTATTTATGGAACGATTTTTTTATAACCACAATAATACCCCGATTACATTTCGAAGAAATGTATGAGTGAAATAGTTGCAAATTGCTGTAATTTCAGAATAATCGCAAATAAAACTAAATTTCTTACTCGTTTCATTCATGCTTTGGCAGTGGTAAGCTTTTTCCGAGAAGATAATGAAGATTTTGTTGTAAGCTACGACTCACTTACGGGTGGAAAAAAGCAAACTGTATCACTTTGTCAGTTCATGAGCTGAATCATAGGTGTCGCATGACTAATTTTGGCTTTGTCGCAAATCGCCAATAAGCTCATAGGTTTGATTGAGTAGGATATCATACAGCCTTGTGATATTTTCATAATTTTTTAAATTTGAAAAAAATTGTTCTAGGGTCGGAGATGAGACCCTCTGGAATCAGGTCATACCTGTTCCGGGGACCTTTAGCTACAACGTGGCCAAATATCAAGTGCCAACAAGCGGTCTGAGCCAAGTTATAAGCTCATAGGTTTGATTGAGTAGGATATACAGCCTTGTGATATTTTCATAAATTTTTAAATTTGAAAAAAATAGTTCTTGGGTCGGAGATGAGACCCTCTGGAATCAGGTCATACCTGTTCCGGGGACCTTTAGCTACAACGTAGCCAAATATCAAGTGCCAACAAGCGGTCTGAGCCAAGTTATAAGCTCATACGTTTGATTGAGTAGGATATCATACAGCCTTGTGATATTTTCATAAATTTTTAAATTTGAAAAAAAATGTTCTAGGGTTGGAGATGAGACCCTCTGGAATCAGATCATACCTATTCCGGGGACCTTTAGCTACAACGTGGCCAAATATCAAGTGCCAACAAGCGGTCTGAGCCAAGTTATAAGCTCATAGGTTTGATTGAGTAGGACATCATACAGCCTTGTGATATTTTCATAATTTTTTAAATTTGAAAAAAATTGTTCTAGGGTCGGAGATGAGACCCTCTGGAATCAGGTCATACCTGTTCCGGGGACCTTTAGCTACAACGTGGCCAAATATCAAGTGCCAACAAGCGGTCTGAGCCAAGTTATAAGCTCATAGGTTTGATTGAGTAGGATATCATACAGCCTTGTGATATTTTCATAAATTTTTAAATTTAAAAAAAAATAGTTCTTGGGTCGGAGATGAGACCCTCTGGAATCAGGTCATACCTGTTCCGGGGACCTTTAGCTACAACGTAGCCAAATATCAAGTGCCAACAAGCGGTCTGAGCCAAGTTATAAGCTCATACGTTTGATTGAGTAGGATATCATACAGCCTTGTGATATTTTCATAAATTTTTAAATTTGAAAAAAAATGTTCTAGGGTTGGAGATGAGACCCTCTGGAATCAGATCATACCTGTTCCGGGGACCTTTAGCTACAACGTGGCCAAATATCAAGTGCCAACAAGCGGTCTGAGCCAAGTTATAAGCTCATAGGTTTGATTGAGTAGGACATCATACAGCCTTGTGATATTTTCGTAAATTTTTAAATTTGAAAAAAAATGTTCTAGGGTTGGAGATGAGACCCTCTGGAATCAGATCATACCTGTTCCGGGGACCTTTAGCTACAACGTGGCCAAATATCAAGTGCCAACAAGCGGTCTGAGCCAAGTTATAAGCTCATAGGTTTGATTGAGTAGGACATCATACAGCCTTGTGATATTTTCATAAATTTTTAAATTTGAAAAAAAATGTTCTAGGGTCGGAGATGAGACCCTCATACCTGTTCCGGGGACCTTTAGCTACAACGTGGCCAAATATCAAGTGCCAACAAGCGGTCTGAGCCAAGTTATAAGCTCATAGTTTTGATTGAGTAGGACATCATACAGCCTTGTGATATTTTCATAAATTTTTAAATTTGAAAAAAAATGTTCTAGGGTTGGAGATGAGACCCTCTGGAATCAGATCATACCTGTTCCGGGGACCTTTAGCTACAACGTGGCCAAATATCAAGTGCCAACAAGCGGTCTGAGCCAAGTTATAAGCTCATAGGTTTGATTGAGTAGGACATCATACAGCCTTGTGATATTTTCATAAATTTTTAAATTTGAAAAAAAATGTTCTAGGGTCGGAGATGAGACCCTCATACCTGTTCCGGGGACCTTTAGCTACAACGTGGCCAAATATCAAGTGCCAACAAGCGGTCTGAGCCAAGTTATAAGCTCATAGTTTTGATTGAGTAGGACATCATACAGCCTTGTGATATTTTCATAAATTTTTAAATTTGAAAAAAAATGTTCTAGGGTTGGAGATGAGACCCTCTGGAATCAGATCATACCTGTTCCGGGGACCTTTAGCTACAACGTGGCCAAATATCAAGTGCCAACAAGCGGTCTGAGCCAAGTTATAAGCTCATAGGTTTGATTGAGTAGGATATAATACAGCCTTGTGATATTTTCATAAATTTTTAAATTTGAAAAAATAGTTCTAGGGTCGGAGATGAGACCCTCTGGAATCAGGTCATACCTGTTCCGGGGACCTTTAGCTACAACGTGGCCAAATATCAAGTGCCAACAAGCGGTCTGAGCCAAGTTATAAGCTCATAGGTTTGATTGAGTAGGATATAATACAGCCTTGTGATATTTTCATAAATTTTTAAATTTGAAAAAATAGTTCTAGGGTCGGAGATGAGACCCTCTGGAATCAGGTCATACCTGTTCCGGGGACCTTTAGCTACAACGTGGCCAAATATCAAGTGCCAACAAGCGGTCTGAGCCAAGTTATAAGCTCATAGGTTTGATTGAGTAGGACATCATACCACAGACTAACAGACATAACATTATGAGGGAATTCCTTCAAAAAACATCGATCCGACAATTTTCCCAGAACACTAGCTCCACCTTTTATTCACAGTCCCAATCACTCATTTACTGGTGGGTTACTCCTCAGGTTTGGGAACAATTTTTCACTAGTGGTCTATCCCCCATATGCTTGTTCGTGTCAGTGGCGCCATAATTTCAAATGTGGCCACAGTCCCAACTACAAATATGTTTAAAATGACCGTTAAAGCTGGCGAAGCTTTGTTTTTGAGTGTTATGTCTGTGATCATACTGCCTTGTGATATTTTCATAAATTTTTAAATTTGAAAAAAAAATGTTCTAGGGTTGGAGATGAGACCCTCTGGAATCAGGTCATACCTGTTCCGGGGACCTTGAGCTACAACGTGGGCAAATATCAAGTGCCAAAAAGCGGTCTGAGTCAAATTATAAGCTCATAGGTTTGATTGAGTAGGATATCATACAGCCCTGTGATATTTTCATAAATTTTTAAATTTGAAAAAAATTGTTCTTCGCGGTATCCGGTGAGGCCGCGATACACTCGAAATACACAATACGTATACGATCCTGTATGCGATTCTACGACATACGAGTACGTCTTACCAGTACCACATGAACAGCGCCAGCCTCCCCATATGGCGCGCCCTGCAGCTCCGATGGCATCAGCTCCGATGGTTCCAGCTCCGATGACACCGCTAAACGCGCATGTGCAGTGCCAGCAAAATGCGGCGGCTGGCCCAAGCGCTAGCGGAACTACGACGCAAAATAAATCTACTTAGAGTATAGAGTAGACAACATGACAAACACTAATGCTGATTTCGGTTTTAGATTCGAGTCGCTCTAATATTTACAAAGTCCATATAAAATGACAGTTCAGAGCGAACCTAGAGCGACTCTGATCTAAAAACGAAATCAGCATAAAACTGATACTGAAACTGAACGAACTGATACAATAAAATAAGTGTATGTTTTAAACAATGTATGTGCCAAAGAGAGCAACTAACGTTTTGTTGAAGTTAAACGAATATATTGTTGGTTTGTAACGAAGGAATCAGTTTGATATAAACAAATTCCAACTTTCTTTAACGTAGAAATTCAACAAAACGTTTCGTTGTTTCAAACAAGTCTTATTCTTCTGCGTGTAATTAACAAAAGAAAAACTCCCTCTGTGTATGTTCACACTAGAAAGATTCACCATGTTATGATAATTCGCAATAAGAAAAACATATTCGGCAGTGCCTATAATGGGATAAGTTTGAAAAAAAAAAAATAATTTTATTGTCATCACGTGCAATAAAAGTGTCATTACTAAGTAATGACATGACTGGAATTGCATGGAAATTCCGTCATTACCTTACACGATCATAAATAGTGACATTACTGGTCAGTAATGACATTACTAGCGCCTCGTGTGAGGGACTCGCCTCGTTGTTTAGGGCCCCTTACGAGGCGCTGGTAATGTCATTACTTAGCAGTAATGTCACTTTTAGTGACCGTGTAAGGCGAGTAATGGTGGAATTCGCATACAATTTCAATAATGTCATTACTTAGTAATGACACTTTTATTACGCGAGTGTAAGGGCACCTTTTCATCGTTCCATCATTCCCATGTGTTCCCATGACGTTTGTTGTTTTTTGCACCAACTTCAGAAAGTGCAAGTTTTTCTTCCGCAGACTTCGACAGTAAATACTGTTAAAAATTTGTGTTCTCAGCCTCCGGAATTGCTGGTAAGTAAATTGCACAATTCTAATCATGTTTGACTATTTATCTCGCAAGATTTTCAGCTCATGCTGCTTTTTTTTTAAATTTTATTTTATACAGACAAGGATCTGGCTGGTGAAGTTAACGAGCTGCGTTTGAAACCGGACGATTTCATACCGATCAAACTGATTGGTCGCGGTTGTTTTGTTGAAATCCAACTGGTGCACCATAAAAAGTCCAAGCAGGTGAAAAGGTGAAGTACTAAATAATTACCCGTTCGGATACAGCTTTTTTCTGAAAAGAGCGCTGCGTAATGGCTCATGCCAACAGCAACGAGAAAGAACTTACCATGCTTAAACACAACTGCCGGGAGATGCAACGAATGGCCGATAGTGAACAAGACGGTCGACGAAAGACCGAGAATATGCTGCTAGAGACGAAGCCACGACTAGAGGAGGAGAAAAGTAAACGCACCCGCGAAATGAACAACAACCAGCAGTGTAATGATAAAATTAACATGCTAGAAAATATTATATTCTTATATATTCTTCTTAATGAAAATTAACGATGAAAAGTCTACTTGTTCAATAATGAAAAAATAATTAGAATCGGTCAACAAACCATTGAAATATGGCCTTTTGAAGTAAACATTCCGACTTTTATCCATTTTTTTAATTTACACATTATATTTAACGTTTGGTAGACAACTCTATTTTCATATTTTTAAGTGTACCATATAAATAACACCTTTTGTACATTATATTTATGTAATTAAATGGTCAGGTTTTCCTTTAAAAGCCGCGGTACGTATAAACGATCTAAACAGTCAATGGACAAACATGGATTCACGCTTGAAGTCTGGTAGAAAACCCATCTATGACCGCATACCACATCCAAACCGTTATAAATTTCGATTCCGTCAATGAAATATTTTCAAACTTGCAGGAGATATACTTGATTACTATATCTTTCGAATGCCATGTACTAAATAAGCAGACAAATTTTTTTTTGTTTGTAGAGATAGGACCAAACCCGTGGGTGTTTGCTGGTAGCCTTATGAAACGTGTCATAAAACTTCAAATTGCAATTTCTCTCGAATCCCTCGATGGATCATTTTGAAATTCACTGAGAAGATGCTTGGATACTGTATGTTTAAATGCCGTATGACAAATTTATGGTCATTTTTTTGTTAATAACGGTTTTAGGAACACCGTGATGCACTTTCGATCCGGAATACATTTGCCGTACGGTTGAATTATTTCTACTTAATAACGGGGCGTTTCGAGCTATTTCAACCGGTAGTCGCTGCTCAATCAAACCTATGAGCTTATAACTTGGCTCAGACCGCTTGTTGGCACTTGATATTTGGCCACGTTGTAGCTAAAGGTCTCCGGAACAAGTATGACCTGATTCCAGAGGGTCTCATCCCCGACCCTAGAACAATTTTTTTCAGATTTAAAAATTTATGAAAATATCACTGTTGTATAACAGTAATTTGAGTAAACGTTACCCTCCAATTGGGTAAATAAGCTTTAGAATGTTTTGATCGGAATCGATCAAAACGATCCGAGTAAAACAAGAATATGATAATAGTCAAATACATGAGACTGGCAGGTCTCTTTCGAATCACGACTTCATAGTGAATAGAAATGTTTAAATTTACTGTGCTAAAAGAAAAACCCTAAAGTGAAAGTTATACTCACCGTAAAATCCTGTGACTTACCTGGTTATAGCTGACGACTTACCTGCTGTGGCTGGTCCGATGCTCCCTGCTGCGACTTGGTCCGGTCTCCGCTGGCTGATCCGACTGTTAGATACCCGTTGAGGAGTTGGGGACATTTTCGGTCTGTCCAAGGACAAAATATATTAACTGGCGACGAGGATTTTAGGATTGCGCGATAAGTGATAGCGGCCATTGCGCTAAATTTCTTTCCTTTTTTATGCGTTTGGAAAGATTTTCAGTGCATTAACCATTTCGTGAAGAAATTTTAGTCGAACAATGTGCGGCATATGACAGAATAGGGAATAGGGTGACCAACTTCGTTTATGTATCGGAAAAAGTGGAAAATAATTATTAAAGTGGAAAAAGCGACAAATAATTTAATAAACTGGAGAAGGTGAAAACTATTTTAACGAAGATTCTAACAAGTGACATTATTTAATAAAAGGTCTTTTGTGTTTTTTTTATTAAGGAGCAATCTTTGCTTCAACATTTTAAAAATTTGTATTGACGATTGTCCTAATTCTTTTGTTTCATTGTATCCTGGAGTATTGTTTCGGCTGGTCTTGGAGATAATCAACGGCACCCGAGCCTAGAATAGAAAACAAAGGATACTGACGCCAACGAAGAAAAGTGTTTCCATCTCAAAGATTAAAGGACGCATTTCCCTTTTCCGGTAAAGATTTCCGGTGAGTTTTTCGTTTTTTTTTATTTCTTTTAAATTGCAATCTGAGCTAATAGTGATCTTTTTTGCTCAAATTTCATATTTTTGATAAATGTTTTCCCCATTTTTTTATTGAATTATTTGTGTCAATTTTATCTGGCTACCCTATTAACTTTGCATTTCATTAAAACAAGATAAAATGTCTCAATCTTTTTCCACTACCATCGACCCTTACAGAAAGGGCACGTCTTTCAGCCATTGGGCTGAGAGACTAGATTTCTTTTTTTTTTTGGCTAATAAACCAGCAGAAGCCGATCGCAAGGCGCATTTTATTACGCTTAGTGGCCCGTTTATCTACGCCGAGTTGAAACTGTTGTTTCCGACCGGCAGTTTAACTGACATTCCTTTGGTGACGATGGTGGAAAAATTTAAAATGCGCATAGATAAAACTGCCTCTGGTGTATGCCAGAGAATTTCATTTAACCAACGTGTACAAAATGTAGATGAGTCGGCGGAAGATTTTCTGCTCAAATTAAAACTACAAGCCGAACTTTGTGCGTACGGCGTGTTCAAGGACACGGCAATACATGACCGTCTTCTGGCAGGGTTGAGAGATGTTCCCCTGAAGCAAAAAATTTTAAGCGATGCTGACCAGACGTTAGAGGCAGCGGAAAACATTCTTAGAACATGGGAAGCGGCAAAAAATAACGTCCAAAGTTTAACTGAGAATACATTGTCGTTAGGTCAGGTCGCTGCGATGTCGGAGCACAGTCCAGCAGGAAAAGTTATTAATAGATTGGCTAGGGTATACAATCCCAACGATCAGAATAGGAGACCAGTTAAAGAAAGGCTGGGTTTTCAGCCAAATTTAAAAAAATTACATTTTGGCCATTTAGAAATGAATACACCTCAGAAAGATTTGGGGATTCCAGGGTTTGCGATTTTTGCAGCGTAGCTGGTCACATTAAACGACGTTGTTTCAAACTGAAAGGTTTGAAGAGGGAGGCGGTTAAATTAGTAGAACAAACGAAGCCAAGTACGTCTGGAACTCAGCACATTAACGATTTGATGAGGACGGATGATTCCGATAGCGATTCGGGTGAAGGTAATTTAGATTGCATGAATGTGACGTCTATCAATAAAATTAATGAACCATGTCTTATTTCGGTTAAAATCGAGGGTAAACAAGTAGAAATGGAGGTTGACTGTGGTTCCTCTGTTTCGGTAATTAGTAAAACACAGTATTTTTCGCTTTTTAATTTACCTTTGAAGAAATCTTCAAAGCAATTGGTTGTTGTAAATGGAGCCAAGCTGATTATAGTTGGAGAGGTTCAAGTCAGGGTTGACTTTAGGCAAAGTCAGGAAACTTTGAAGCTTCTGGTGCTAAATTGCACAAATAATTTTATTCCTCTCTTTGGTAGACCATGGCTGGATGCTTTTATTCCCAGCTGGAGAACATTTTTCTCCGAATTTTTTTCGGTAAATAGCCTGACTTATAGCAACAGTGATACAATTGTCACTGAAATTAAGCAAAAATTTGGACCTTTATTTAAAAAAGATTTTTCGACACCAATTTTAGGATATGAAGCAGACTTGGCGCTGAAAGCAGATAAGCCGATTTTTAAAAAAGCGTATGACGTTCCCTATCGTTTAAAGGATAAAGTTTTTGAATATTTAGATAAACTGGAGAGGGAGAAAGTAATTACCCCAATTCAAACTAGTGAATGGGCGTCTCCAGTAATTGTTGTAGCAAAGAAAAATGATCAAATCAGACTTGTAATAGATTGCAAGGTTTCTGTAAATAAAGTAATTGTACCAAACACCTATCCATTACCCACAGCTCAAGATTTATTTGCTGGTTTGGCTGGTTGTAAGGTTTTTTGTGCGCTAGATTTGGAAGGTGCATATACCCAGCTGTCGCTTTCAAAAAAATCGAGAAAATTTATGTTGATAAATACAGTTAATGGGTTATTTACTTGCAACAGGTTGCCACAAGGGGCATCATCTAGTGCGTCCATTTTTCAGCAGGTAATGGACCAGGTTTTGAAAGGTTTAGATTATGTATATTGTTATTTGGACGACGTATTAATTGCGGGTACTAGTGTAGAAGATTGCAAACAGAAGCTTTTTGAAGTTTTGAAAAGACTTTCTGAAGCTAATATTAAAATAAATTTTGACAAGTGTAAATTTTTTGTTACAGAGCTTCCATATCTAGGACATACTATTAGTAAAGACGGGTTAATGCCTTGTTCTGACAAAATTGCTACAATTCAATGCGCTAAAATTCCAAAAAATGTAACTGAGTTGAAATCCTTTTAGGACTTATAAATTATTATAATAAATTCATTCCTCATCTATCTTCAAAGTTGTATTTTTTATACAATCTTCTGAAGAATAATGTAAAGTTTATTTGGGATGATAATTGCAACAAAGCTTTTGAGGAAAGTAAACAATCTTTGTTGAAGGCAAATATTTTGGAGTTTTATGACCCAAACAAGCCCATTGTAATAGTTTCGGATGCTTCGGGTTATGGATTAGGTGGGGAATTGCTCATATTGTTGACGAGGTTGAAAAACCAATTTGTTTTACGTCATTTTCCCTGAATTTGGCGCAAAAAAAATATCCTATTCTTCACCTAGAAGCTTTAGCATTAGTATCTACAGTTAAAAAATTCCATAAATATCTTTATGGAAATTTTTTTTATGTGTTTACAGACCACAAGCCTTTAGTAGGGATTTTCGGAAAAGATTATAAACATTCCATTTATGTTACGAGATTGCAAAGATATATTTTAGAACTTTCTATTTCTAATTTTGAGATTAAATATAGGCCGTCAACTCAAATGGGTAACGCGGATTTCTGTTCACGATTTCCATTAGAGCAGATGGTTCCTAGCGAATACGATAAAGAGTATATAAAAAGCATACATGTTGGTAACGATTTGCCTATTGACTATAAAAGCATTGCTTTAGCAACAAAAACTGCAGCAAATTTTCACACACATAAAATATGGTTGGCCTAAACGTTTGGACAAGCGTTTTGCTGATATAATCTCCAACCAACAAGACTTAGAAATTTTTGATGAATGTTTGCTTTTTAAAGACAGAGTTATTATACCAAAAGCTATGCAAAGCAATGTTTTGAAACTTCTGCATGCCAATCATAGTGGTATAGTTAAAATGAAACAATTAGCAAGGCATTTCATATATTGGTTTGGCATAAATGCGGATATTGAAAAATTTGTCTCGAGTTGTGATGCTTGCAACGGTATGGCAATAGTTCCCAAACCTAAAATTCAATCTCAATGGATTCCTACTACAAGACCTTTCAGTCGAGTGCATATAGACTTCTTCTTTTTCCAACACTACACTTTTTAATTATGGTAGATAGTTTCTCAAAGTGGGTGGAAATTGAGTGGATGAAGAAAGGGACAGATGCAGGTAATACTTTAAAAAAAACTTGTGGCATATTTTGCTCGGTTTGGTTTACCTGATGTGTTAGTTTTGGACGGAGGTCCTCCCTTCAATTTACATACTTTTACAAGTTTTCTTGAAAGACAAGGTATCAAAGTGTACAAGAGTCCTCCGTACAATCCGGCTAGCAATGGTTGGCAACCATTGGCGGAGAGACTGGTAAGAACAGTCAAAGAAGTATTGAAAAAGTTTCTACTTGAACCGGAAATAAGTGAATTGAATCTTGAGGATCAAATTAATTTGTTTTTATTTAATTATCGTAATTGTTGCTCGACAGGTGATGGACAATTTCCATCGGAGAGAATCTTCTCTTTTACGCCTAAGACACTAATCGATCTAATTAACCCAAAGAAGAGTTATAAACAATACTTAACACCACTAACAAAGCACGAACCACCTGCACGACTGGATGATGAGGTTGATTCAAGGAAAACAGTTGCTATAAATGTAGTAGATCCTTTGAATGATATGATGGCTGGTGACGAGGTGTGGTATAAAAACCACAATCCTCAAAACCATGCTCGATGGATTAAAGTAATTTTTCTAAGACAAGTTTCTAAAAACGTCTTTCTGGTGGAAATTGGAAACGTTCGAACAAACGCTTACAGAACGCAGCTTAGGACGATCAGAGCGGACTCGATTGATCGCCCAAATGTAAGATTCTCGGTGGAGGTGGCCGGGACCGCGGGAAGCAGCCTTGATGTCGATGACGAAGACAAAGATGGTTTCAACGGTTTCCCGGATGAATGTCCGGGACGCGGAATTAAAAGAAAAAAAGATGAATTTACAAACTCCCCTAGGAGATCGAAAATAATAACATTTGCAAAATCCTTTCGAGATTTTGTATGTAGTTAGTTTTTTATTTTTTTATTTTTTGAAAATTGAATTAAAAAAAAAATATGAATTGTAAATATTGTTTAAACTAAAAGGGGAAGAGCTGTTGTAGGGTAACTGTGCCCTAATTCATCTTAGCACCTCTATTCATCCCACCCATTTGAACATATTAGTTAGAGCAATGTCTGCTTTCTCTATTCAACGCATTAGCTCAAATGGTAGAATGAATAAGGGTGCGTTGTACTCGACTTTTCGCTTCGCTCTAACGCGAGTATTTTACATTTTCCAAGCCAGATTTTTTACTGATCTGCTTCTTAAGAACGAAGCAAAGATGTTGATGTCTATTTAAGAGCAATCCAACCAGTGAGGGCTGATTAATTAGCGAAATAGTGTGACATCGTGACTAATGAGATGAATAAGGGCACGTCTACGCTATAACAGTAATTTAAGTAAACGTTACCCTCCAATTGGGTAAATAAGCTTTAGAGTGTTTTGATCGGAATCGATCAAAACGATCAGAGTAAAACAAGAATATGATAAAAGTCAAATACACGAGACTGGCAGATCTCTTTCGAATCACGACTTCATAGTGAATAGAAGTGTTTAAATTTACTGTGCTAAAAGAAAAACCCTAAAGTGAAAGTTATACTCACCGTAAAATCCTGTGACTTACCTGGTTATAGCTGATGACTTACCTGCTGTGGCTGGTCCGATTCTCCCTGCTGCGACTTGGTCCGGTCTCCGCTGGCTGATCCGACTGTTGGATTCCCGTTGAGGAGTTGGGGACATTTTCGGTCTGTCCAAGGACAAAATATATTAATCACAAGGCTGTATGATATCCTACTCAATCAAACCTATGAGCATATAACTTGGCTCAGACCGCTTGTTGGCACTTGATATTTGGCCACGTTGTAGCTAAAGGTCCCCGGAACAGGTATGACCTGATTCCAGAGGGTCTCATCTCCGACCCTAGAACAATTTTTTTCAAATTTAAAAATTTATGAAAATATCACAAGGCTGTATGATATCCTACTCAATCAAACCTATGAGCTTATAACTTGGCTCAGACCGCTTGTTGGCACTTGATATTTGGCCACGTTGTAGCTAAAGGTCCCCGGAACAGGTATGACCTGATTCCAGAGGGTCTCATCTCCGACCCTAGAACAATTTTTTTCAAATTTAAAAATTTATGAAAATATCACAAGGCTGTATGATATCCTACTCAATCAAACCTATGAGCTTAGCTCAGACCGCTTGTTGGCACTTGATATTTGGCCACGTTGTAGCTAAAGGTCCCCGGAACAGGTATGACCTGATTCCAGAGGGTCTCATCTCCGACCCTAGAACAATTTTTTTCAAATTTAACAATTTATGAAAATATCACAAGGCTGTATGATATCCTACTCAATCAAACGTATGAGCTTATAACTTGGCTCAGACCGCTTGTTGGCACTTTATATTTGGCCACATTGTAGCTAAAGGTCCCCGGAACAGGTATGACCTGATTCCAGAGGGTCTCATCTCCGACCCTAGAACAATTTTTTTTTAATTTAAAAATTTATGAAAATATCACAAGGCTGTATGATGTCCTACTCAATCAAACCTATGAGCTTATAACTTGGCTCAGACCGCTTGTTGGTACTTGATATTTGGCCACGTTGTAGCTAAAGGTCCCCGGAACAGGTATGACCTGATTCCAGAGGGTCTCATCTCCGACCCTAGAACAATTTTTTTCAAATTTAAAAATTTATGAAAATATCACAAGGCTGTATGATATCCTACTCAATCAAACCTATGAGCTTATAACTTGGCTCAGACCGCTTGTTGGCACTTGATATTTGGCCACGTTGTAGCTAAAGGTCCCCGGAACAGGTATGACTTGATTCCAGAGGGTCTCATCTCCGACCCTAGAACAATTTTTTTCAAATTTAAAAATTTATGAAAATATCACAAGGCTGTATGATGTCCTACTCAATTAAACCTATGAGCTTATAACTTGGCTCAGACCGCTTGTTGGCACTTGATATTTGGCCACGTTGTAGCTAAAGGTCCCCGGAACAGGTATGACCTGATTCCAGAGGGTCTCATCTCCGACCCTAGAACAATTTTTTTCAAATTTAAAAATTTATGAGAATATCACAAGGCTGTATGATGTCCTACTCAATCAAACCTATGAGCTTATAACTTGGCTCAGACCGCTTGTTGGCACTTGATATTTGGCCACGTTGTAGCTAAAGGCCCCCGGAACAGGTATGACCTGATTCCAGAGGGTTTCATCTCCGACCCTAGAACATTTTTTTTCAAATTTAAAAATTTATGAGAATATCACAAGGCTGTATGATGTCCTACTCAATCAAACCTATGAGCTTATAACTTGGCTCGGACCGCTTCTTGGAACTTGATATTTGGCCACGTTGTAGCTAAAGGTCCCTGGAACAGGTGTGACCTGATTCCAGAGGGTCTCATCTCCGACCCTAGAACAATTTTTTTCAAATTTAAAAATTTATGAAAATATCACAAGGCTGTATGATATCCTACTCAATCAAACCTATGAGCTTCTAGCTTGACTTACAACCTCATCCGAAACCACGTAGTAGCCAATGGTCACTGGAATAGATATTACATTATTCCAGATACCCATGATAAATCCTTAAATCCTTATCTCCTTAGGAACGGTCTTTTTAAAGCTATTAACGTTCAAATTTAGTGTACACCAAATTCTTTTTTTGCACGGGGGATGCGTTCCGTGCAAAAAAAATCCGTGTTATTTCGAGAAACCGTGTAAAAAAAATCCGTGCTATTTCGAGAAACCGTGCAAAAAAAATCCGTGCTATTTCGAGAAACCGTGTAAAAAAATCCGTGCTATTTTGGGAAACCGTGCAAAAAAAATCCGTGTTATTTTGAGAAACCGTGCAAAAAAAATCCGTGCTATTTTGAAAAACCGTGCAAAAAAAATCCGTGTTATTTTGAGAAACCGTGTAAAAAAATCTGATTTTTTTTATTAACAGCTATTTGGTTATCGTATTTAACAATGAATACTGTTGGACATTTTAAATGCACAAGGGGGCTGTCAATGCGCCCAGTAGAAGTTTTTTAATTTTTCGAGGAGGTTTTTTTTAGAAAAATGTAAGTTTTTTTATTCGTTAAAAGAAGTTATTGTCCGTTGAAAAGCAATAGTTAAAATGGTAAAATGTTTCAACTATTTAGAGTTTGTTAACTTTTTGTAGATTACACTGTGCTACAGCGATTTTAAATTTTTAAAATTAACGAGTATAGCAAATGCGATACAAAGTAATGTACACACGAAATTTTGAAGCAAAAAAAATTTTTTTGGGGCCTTTGCCACAACAGCGTTGTCATTTTCAGCCGATTTTCGGTTTTGTAACATTTTTTGAACGAAGAAAACTAGACCTTTCGAACAGTATGCGGTCATATACAGTTTGGTAAGAAACATTGTTCGATTCTGGGACAACAATATAAAAATTGTCATTTTTGCGATTTTTCATGTAAATGGTTATCTTCTCATTAAAAGAATTTTCATGAAAAGTAAAAAAAAATATTTTGATACAAAGACTCTCTTGCGCAATTGAAATATCAGAAATTGTCAATTTTCACGGCCTATTGATTGGCTTTTACTTAATTAAATACTCTTTCCTGATAAGAGGCAGCATTTGCCATTTTGCAATGTTGACAGACCCCTTCTTTGCAATTAAAATTTCCAAAACTGCACTTTGATGAAAAATTCTTTCCTGAAAAGCTGAAAATTCGCTATTTTACACTTAGCGAATCTAGTTTTTTTAACGACTGCAACCTGTGCCTGGGTGGATATCGGTCCGTCCCGCGAGGCAAACTTTGCAAAATCGAACGAAATGGCGACTATCTGCCAATTAAACACCGATCTTTAGGAGGACGATAAAGTTTTGTGCATGTGTGTCTCAAAAAGTGTGATGTTCTATAATTTGTATAATTCTGAAAAATTTTCTCTTGTCAGTGCGTTTGAGTCATCTATATCTATACTAAACCAATTTAGAATTAGAATCGCCTTTTGTCTTGTTCCTATTCTTTTCTTTCGTCTCCTAGGTCTGAAGCGGATCAATCGACTATTAATAAATATGATAAAAGATGCCAGCAGTATTGGCCCTTATTCGCAAATACTTTATTCACTACAACTGTGCTATATTGCTTCTCGATCTTATAACAGAATTTGAAAATCGCTGTTCTAAATAGACGATATTGGTAGTTGTTATGATGTACCAATAAGCTAGAGTAGTGACAATATTTTTAAGTTCCATAGATACAATCTCCCTTAATTGGATACTTCAGAGTTATTCGCATCTGCTCTCGGAGACCACCAATCCTCCAAACGACTCAATTTGCTCGAACCGAATGCACATTTATACCACTGAGCATTCAACTCGAACATATCACACCGAGGAAGCGATTTGTTATTTCCAAGAACCAAAGCTCGAGTAAAACAATCAAAATTCTCGTAGGTGCTAGTCCTGCACATCTTCTTGGAACCAGCTAACATATCCAAGCTCGACAGCTAGCAGAAGTCACATATATCTCCACCCAAGCGAAGTGATCAATTCACTTGTAAGGACCACTCATCCACAAACCAGTCATGAACACATTCGTACCAACGAGAATGGATCATACCAGACGAAGGCCACAGGTCCAGCACTAACTTGTCCCATCTCAGTAAAAAAATAGACTTGTGCCTGTACCTAACTCTTTGAAAGCTCTATTCAATCAGAGATCACTAATTGGTTGGTAAAAGGAAACATCAGTCGTTATCTACTTAGACCAAACAATACGTATTGCTTTTTTTTCCCTTTTTATTAACGACTTATAGTGAGTCAATCTTTTTCCTTTTTTACATTGTAACGACATATAATTAGCAAGGGACTGGAAGGTGAAGTATTTTTCAAATATTAAGAGCCATAGTACTCAAGGGAGAGCAAGGATTTGAAGTAAGAAAGTTTAGAAAAGCGTGGAGTAGGGTCAATGAACAAGCTTAGAGTTTCCCGGTTACTTAGCTTTTTGTCTTCTGCAGCGCAGTAGTCAGGATCTTTTGGCATTAAATGCGAATCACCTGAGTCTGCGGCATGTCCGGACAAGCGTAAAGTCAATTTAATGACCTATGCTGTCGGAGCCGACGTGCGTATCCCTGCATATTAAAATCTCCGCTATCAGTTTCTAGCTTATCAAACTGAACAAAGAAAATTAATATACTTTGTGCAGTGGCACTACCCGGGGGAACTTGGCCATATACCAATTGCTCCATTGCCAATGCGATGTGATATATGAACCGGAATATTATTTGATGATATCTAAAAAGCATACAATCCTATAAAAACCATTGCCCAACATTATTGATTTTCAACTACCATAACTTGAATTTTGAATAACAACTCATTTCCTAAAATTGAAAAACACGCGATTTTTACACATTGGCAGATCATCCTCATTTGCATTGCAAATATCCAATGCCATTTATTTTCAGCTGCCGTTACTAAATGCCTATTATTTTTTTTGCCCGGTTTCTCGAAATAGCACGGATTTTTTTTGCACGGTTTCTCGAAATAACACGGATTTTTTTTGCACGGTTTCTCAAAATAACACGGATTTTTTTTGCACGGTTTCTCAAAATAACACGGATTTTTTTGCACGGATTCTCGAAATAACACGGATTTTTTTTACACGGTTCTCGAAATAGCACGGATTTTTTTGCACGGTTTTTTTCACGGGATGATCAAATCATTAAACTTGTATATCGAAATAGATATTTTATACATAAAAACCGTATTATTTTGCAAATCCGTGCAAAAAAAACCGTGCAAAAAAAGTGCGTGCAAAAACAGAATCCGGTGTATTCTTCTTTCCTTCATTCATAGTAGAAATCTCTTAACATTTTCCTGGCATTGTAGAACTAGATTACGACACATACCTTTCTACAATAACTTAAAAGCCAGAACGATTGTAACTCCCAAGTAGATGGCACAGAGAGCATCATAACATCAGAGTGCCAATAATTATCCGAAATGCTTTGCTAATCTAAGAGGCTTTCCCTTTCATCACTGACATGTGAAATGTACTTCAAAATATATTTATAAAAAAAACTATTACTCTGCTCAGTCTGCTGTCTGGGACTTTGCATCTCCTATACATTATTGGAGTATTCGGATGATGTCATTCGTTTAAAATTTTATTTTGTTCAGATTGAACAATAATCATTAAATACATACAAATCTATTAAAACTTTATTGCAAACCATCCTTAGGTGTATTTTGTTAAGATTGTTCAATAATTATTAAATACATAAAACGCTATTAATATTTTACTGCAAGCCATCTTTAGATCTAGGGTGCATTTCCGCGGTGGTTGTAGTGCTCACCCACTTCCTACCATAACTTTACATCACCAACCTGTAAAATGTACTTCAAAATCTATTTAAAAAACTGTTTATTACTCGGTTCAGCCTGCTATCTGGGACTTTGCATCTCTTGTACATTATTGGAGTATTCGGATTATGTCATTTGTTTTAAATTATATTTTGTTCAGTTTATTCAACAATTATTAAATACAATTATATTAAAATTTTAGTGCATACCATCCTTAGGTGTAGGGGGCATTTCCGCGGTGGTTGCAGTGTTCACCGCTAGGTGGCGCATTGTCGTGAGTATTTTTTCCGCTTGGTGGTTGGTGTCTTCGCTTGGTGGGTCAACTGGGCCCATATTATTGGCTCGAATCAAAACTCGTCGAAATGTCAATTGACGATAGGTTCATCCGGAGTGTTCATTTGTGTTTACCTTTTGCTGGCGTTGCCAATTTTATTTTGTGTTCAGCACCCAATGTGGCTACGCCACATCGCTTTTGCGCGTGCTGTCCGACTTCGCTACCGCTCAGTCGGACTTAAACTAGGGATAGCCCCTATGTTTGAGTAAGCCGGGCAAACGAGTGGATCACAGGTTCGCTTGCTTCCGACGGCGGGTCGGTGGCCACCTCGCCCGGGCCTCGGTTATGCGGCTAAGCCGCATCGAAATGGTACCCCTTAAACATTCTAACTTGAATCGGTTGTGTCACCGGAGCCGGAATACGAATTAGATCCAGCCAGCATTCCGGCTGAGTTAAACTGGGAAGTTTAGTAAAATTTAATCGGGAAATAAAATTTTTTTGGCAACGCTCCAGCACCCCGTTGATTTCACCACCTGGGCGCCAGGTTGACGATATGAAATGAACTTTGTTTACTTTCGACAAGTTTTGATTCGAGCCAACAACATCCAGCCGGGTCAACTTACTGTAGGGGGAATTCGGTCTGGTATCCCTGTTCATCACACTTTCAAACTGTGCAGTACGATTTGGTGTGAACTGTGCAATATATTAACTGTGTAGATACAGCACATATTAAGCAATTCATCGCGTTTACGCAATATTGGTTATTTCGTTAGGTAAATATAGTCTCGTATTTTTTATTTAATTTATATCCAAAAAATTTATAGTGTCCCTTCGTTCAGCAATGCTTCGTCTGTTCAGTCGTACTGTTCCCTCGCTAAGCAAAATCCTACTTGCAAAATTTTCATCCATACCGGCTCCAAAGACATCGCCGGAAATTCTCTACACGGGTGTAAGCATAAGGGGCCCTTACACGCGCAATTAAAGTGTCAATACTAAGTAATGACATTACTGGATTTGTATGGGAATTCCATCATTACTCGCCTTAAACGTACATTAAGTGACTGCTGCTCAGTAATGACTACTAACGCCTCGTGTGCGGGCCCCTATAGAATCGTCAGCATTAATTTCCTTCTGATTCCTTGTACAATAAAATTTTAGATCTTTATCAATAACGAGTGGCACAAAAGCATCAGAGGAAATATCTTTCCTAGTTTGAATCCCTCGAACGAGCAAGTCATTGCACAAGTTCAACAAGGTGGCAAAGAAGATGTTGATTTAGCAGTGGCGGCCGCTCGAGATGCTTTCGGGTGAGTATTAAATACTTTACACTGATGTCACAAATGAACTCGATGTTCATTTTTGATAGTTCGCTTGTACTGTTTACATGGACTTAGAAAAAATCTTTACGATTTGCTTCGAGCGAATCTAGTCGTCCACAAATTTTTCTAATGTTGATTTTGTTTTTAGAACCGAGTCGCTCTGAGCTGCCACTTTCGTATGGATTTTGTAAATATTAGTGAGAACCTAGAGCGGCTCTGATCTAAAACCGAAATCAGCATAAGTACTAGTGAACTGTCAAGAAAAGTGAGGTTGACTGCGTCAGTAAAAAACCTAATATTGATAAAATAAAGTACCCATTAACCCATTATAGCCCAGCTATGTTAAAAATTTTGGTAATTTATAAAATACTTCGTAGCCTTCATATGGCGAATTAAATATGGGAAAAATAAAATATCCACTTTGGAACGTTCTGTTGCGAAAAAAACTAACGTATGAAATTTCATACGCTGGGCTGATAGGGTATCAAAAAATCATTACATAGAAAACTCGGCTAAAATCTTTATATTCACCATAAAATCGAATAATATCTTCAACCTTTCAGATCACTCATTTAGCAGCTTTTTTGAATGATTTTGTAATTTGTAATTTGTAATTTATTTATCAGCAGAACGAAAACTTGTCAGTTACATAAACTTTGTATCAAGTCAAGGAAAAATGGACATTTTAATTATTACTTTTCAGAAAAGTTGGTGGGTCAGGGTGTAGACATATTGTTAAGTAGAAGATTCATTTAGTAGGCTCTATTGAGCGCCGCTTTGAAAGATGTCAGTGAATTTTGCTGCCTCACAGAAAGTGGTAACGAGTTCCAGGTGGACGCTCCATACACTAGGACACTTTTTCGCAGGCTGGTGGTGTGGTGTGGCATATTAAAAGATCTGGCTCGTTCGTTTCGTCCGATTGGGGCGTGATGCTTAATATAGTCCGGATGCAAACCGTGGTAGGCCCCATACATAAAGTGGCATATGCGTCGACGATAGTTTTCGAGAAGATCGCATCCGAGTATTGTGTGTCGCACCAATCGGGTTGTGTCACGCCGTCGTAGCCCGTATACAAACCTCACTGACGACTTGAAGCATCGGTGTAATTGTTCTTTTTGTGTAGCTGAGAGTCCAGGGTAAAAAACAATGTCTCCGTACGAGAAGAATGGCATCAGTACTGCTTGGGTGAGTTTTTTACGAGTTCGTACGGAAAGTACTCCTTGAAATCGTCGGAAAGTTCGAAGAGTGTTGTAGGTCTTTTTTGTGATTTCGTTGACTTGTGCACACCATTTTAAGTTGGAGTCCATGATGAGTCCGAGGTTTTTGACTTCTTTGGATAGTGCAATGGATTCACCACAGAACCAAATATTTTCCTGCGGCACTACCGTACCTTCCTTGCAGAATATTATAGCCTTTGTCTTTTTGGGGTTGGGAAAAAGTTGGTTTTCTATCGCCCAATTTTGGATTGCGTTGAGGTCGGCGTTGATCAGCTGAATAAGTCTGTTAACATCGTTTTTATGACCAGATACGTATATTTGGAGATCGTCTGCATAGAGATGGTATTCGCATTTAACGACATTTGGTAGGCTGTTTATGTATAGCGAGAAAAGAAGCGCGCTTAGACACGAACCTTGCGGTGTTCCGTCTGTTAACATCCTGGCGGTCGAGGTGGTATTACCAAGGTCTACTCGCTGGCTCCGTTGGTCCAGGAACGATGATATCAGCTTACATGCGGAGTTTGAAAAACCGAATTCCCTCTTAAGCTTCGTTTTTAGTAAACCGTGTTTGACGCAATTGAAAGCTAAGGAAAAGTCGACGAGAACCAAAACTGTGCATCTACCATTATCAAAGTTGCTGACGATGTCATGGGTGACTTTTACTAGTGCTGTCGTTGTGCTGTGTGCTTTACGGTAACCAGATTGATGTTTGACTAAAAGAGCAGGATTGGTTGTTTCGAGGTGTTCGGTTATTTGGGACAGGGCAATCTTCTCAAATACCTTGGACACAGCGGGGAGGACGCTGATGGGTCTGAAGTCGGTGGATGTAGCTGGGTTGGATGTTTTGGGTATAGGTGTTATTAAAGCTTCTTTCCAGAGGGAAGGAAAAGATTGAGCTTCGATGATAGCGTTGAACAGGTGCGTGAGTAATGGCAGGACAAACGGACAGAGCATTTTTATGAACGAGATCGGGATCTCATCGGTTCCAATGGCGTTGGTATCGATTTGGTAGATTTTCTTGCAGATCTCCTCTACGTTTGTGTTCCTAAACCGGAATCCTCCTTCAGTTTCATTCATTGTTGATACGTTGGGCAGCGTTTCCAGGGACATGGAAGATTGGTGTTGAAGTGAAAGATGACCTTCAGCAAAGAACTGGTTTAGTTGTTCGGCGTCTAACTCCTCGGTGACATGGTTTGTTTTAGTGTTGTGTATTCCCGCTCTCTTCAGATTGCTCCACAATTGTTTAGCTGGCAGGTCACTGCTGAACTGTGAATCAGCGTAGCGCTTTTTCGCAGTATTGATCAAGTTGTTGGTTCTACTTTTTTTGGAGATATAGTTCTGCCATTGCGCATCTCCTCTGGCACGGTTCGGATTCCGGGCATAGAGTGAATAGGCGAGGTCTCGAATTGCAATCGCGTTCTGGATTTCGTTCGTTATCCACGGGGTTCGTTTGTCTCGTACATATATCGTTCTTTCAGGAGCATGTTGATCTAGCAGTGAGCGAAGTTCGTTGTGTAGTAGTTGCGTTTTGATGTCTATGTTCTCTTCTAGGTAGATGTCCTGGAGGTCTTTAGCTTGGTAGTCTGCTTGCAGCCGTAGGGGATCGATTCCACGGAGATTTCTAACTTGTATCCGTCGTGGTGGTGCTTCGGGTATACGTGAGTCGGCAATTAGCTTCATGATCCGATATCGAATTTGCACTGAGAGTTTTGGATTTCTTGATAAACTGTGGGTGATCGGTTACCAGAAGATCGATCGTAGTAGAACTATGTTCGGTTATCCTAGTAGCTGACGTTGGCAATACAGTGAGATTGAATGATGTATGTATTCGTTGTAGCGCGAGCAGGTTTGCTGTGGGTTGATTCGCAGCGACGTTGATGTTGTAGTCGCCAACTAGGAAAATCCGGTCGAAATGATATTCCAGCAGATCCAGTAAGAGCTTTTCGTACTGCTGTGCGAAAGATGTGTTGCAGCTGGCTGAATTATATAAAACTACGATGCAGGTATTTAGTTCTCCGATTTTCGCTCGAATGGCTAAAAACTCTAGGCGTTGGTTGATGGGGATTGCAGGATCGAAGCAAGATTTCAGAATAGTTGCTGCTTTAATATTTTTACTAATGTAGATACCTACACCTCCACAGGTCTTAGTACCTCTACCTCGTCCAGACGAAAGCGAATGTTTAATGAAGTTATAGGCGGGGATGCGAACAGGTCCAATTGGGGAGCTCTGATTGAGTTTGGTTTCAGTGACTCCGAAAAAATGGTATTGGTTGCGGTCGAGCATTAATTTGACACCATCGATATGTCGTTCGAGACTACGAACGTTGAGGTGTCCGATTCGAAGGAGTTTTGGGTATGTCGTCATTATGAAATTTAGTGCAGAGAAAGTCGTCGTATAGGTAGTGCTTTTATGAAGATGGTGCGTGCGAGGAATCTGCGGATACTGCATCGAAGAACACTGATGACTCGTTGCTGGTCGGGACTGTACCAGCAAGTTCTATTAGTTCGTTGATGTTGTTGATCGGTGTGTAATCTTGTTGACCATGAAGGAGAATGGAGACGGTATCGTTTCTTATGAACACGGACTTGACGACCTTCTTATGTTTAAGCCTGAGAGCAAGATTCCGCATACGAAAAATAGGAATTGATAGAACTTCATTCAGAGTGAATCGATAGTCCAGAGAAAGACCATTGTCAAGCATGGATAGCTTTGCATCTCTGTGCATCTTGTAATACGAACGGAGAACGGAATTTCTAGTTTCAGTGCTGTTCAGCACGATGATGATTGTTGGAGTAAGCGATCGATCGGACCATTTTGAAGCTTTAACAGGCAATCTGAAGCACCTGTCAACACATGATGTGAGCTGGGATATCTGGAGGAGTTCGAAGATTTTCGCTACGATGTCTTTAAGATTCTCATTGGATCGGTAAGGAATCTTGTTGACAGCTATTCTGACGCTGTTGATGGTTCGGGCGGTTATGTTGGCGAGTTTGGCTCCAGATTCGATTGCCTCAAGTTTTTGTTCGACGTTTGCGAGCAGTTTGTTTTGCGCAGATTGTTTTTCATATGCTTTATCCGTTTCTCGAACATAGTTTTGAAGACGTTCGAGCTGTTTCTTGCACCATGAACGAGAAACCTCAGCTTCTTCTCGGAATTTTAGCAGCTCTGCAGATAGCTCGTTGATTTGCTTTGTCAGAAGTTCGTGGGAAGTGTTGTCAGAGGGAGAGGTTGCATTTCGTTTGGGAATAAGATTGCCTTGTAGGCAACATTTCGGGCAAAAATACCAAAAGTTTTTAAGCTCTTCTTTAGCACTTCTCTCCTCTCTCGTGCCGTTTCGTCTCATGATTGGTTCGTTGCATCAAACCATTTTTCCCCCTAAAACTTATTTTAAGAAAAAGAACATTTTCTTACGACAATTTACATAAAAAATATTCTAAGTGGAACCAGGTATGATTTGCTACGTATTAAGCATTTGTTAGTCTTGAACGCACTGATTCAACGTTAAAATCAGCGAGAAAATTGTGAATCCCCTCCTGGTCCCAAAGAGGAAATAATTTTGCTTTGGGAAAAAAGATATCGGTTCAGCCTAGCGTATGAAATTTCATACCGTGAACTACCAGCAGAATTTTCGCAATTGTTTCACCAATTTCTTCCATTTTTTCGCACTGAGCCACATCTTTCACACCCCTCACGCATGTATGTATATGACAACTGGGGTGTCATGACCACATCAAGTTATTTCAAATATTGCAAAGCATAAATTGACATAATTTCAATGATTGTTCCTATATGAATGAAATGACAAATTTTCAGGTTAACACGGCAATAACTTTGCAATTTATAGAACAATTTTATATTTTTAGTTATATAATAACTGTCATCTCTTCCAAACAACTTAACCCTCTGCTGCCAACCCCGTGGTTTTGCGGGTTAAGGAGAAACATTGTAAAATGTCCAATACATGATTTTATGTTGTTACCTCCACTAAAACCACTTCAAAATACTCCCACCTGCCATACAAGTACATTGTCTGCTTGTTGAAATCATATGAAATTATTGACCTGCATCCAATGCGAAGAACTCGGTAATAAAATTGCTTTACTGAATAGATTAACGAGCGGGATCCCCAGGAAAATTTTGCTGAGGCCGGTGAATCGAACTTAATGCGTAAAATTTAGCCTTTTGAAAGAGATACAATTAGAATTTTAAGAATATGATCATCGCGGTTATGCCCCGGACATTACCCGCCCCTAGTTTTTCGCTAAGCGTGATTCATTTCTGTACGATAGGAAAAAGATTCCGATTATTTCGAGAGATTTTATGATTGATATTTCAAAGCAAGAAAATATGAAATTTGTCCATTTCACGAATGAATGTCTCAACGAGCTTATGTCATACTATGTTGCGTTTCGGCTTCGCCTCATCAGAAACCGACACTAACACATTGTCGGAATAGATTAGCGCCGGCTTGACGCAAATCCCTTAAAACTAAAACACACTATGTGTTTCAATCAAACGACTGATCAAACGTGATGTCCCGTTCGAGCAGAAGTTCTGTTTATGCCGATGAGACACAAGTGAAGCCGAAACTTGTCTTGGCTTAGCAGGCCTATGCGAAAGCACTATGCTATATTTCACCCTAAGGAGGAAAATTTGGTAAAAACCAAAATTTCTCACTAGGGTGAAAATTTGTTGGTAAAAACCAGTCTTTGTACAGGAGGGCACAAATCCTTATTTCATACTATGTTGCGTTTCGGCTTCGCCTCATCAGAAACCGACACTAACACATTGTCGGAATAGATTAGCGCCGGCTTGACGCAAATCCCTTAAAACTAAAACACACTATGTGTTTCAATCAAACGACTGATCAAACGTGATGTCCCGTTCGAGCAGAAGTTCTGTTTATGCCGATGAGACACAAGTGAAGCCGAAACTTGTCTTGGCTTAGCAGGCCTGTGCGAAAGCACTATGCTATATTTCACCCTAAGGAGGAAAATTTGGTAAAAACCAAAATTTCTCACTAGGGTGAAAATTTGTTGGTAAAAACCAGTCTTTGTACAGGAGGGCACAAATCCTTATTTCATACTATGTTGCGTTTCGGCTTCGCCTCATCAGAAAACGACACTAACACATTGTCGGAATAGATTAGCGCCGGCTTGACGCAAATCCCTTAAAACTAAAACACACTATGTGTTTCAATCAAACGACTGATCAAACGTGATGTCCCGTTCGAGCAGAAGTTCTGTTTATGCCGATGAGACACAAGTGAAGCCGAAACTTGTCTTGGCTTAGCAGGCCTATGCGAAAGCACTATGCTATATTTCACCCTAAGGAGGAAAATTTGGTAAAAACCAAAATTTCTCACTAGGGTGAAAATTTGTTGGTAAAAACCAGTCTTTGTACAGGAGGGCTGGTTGGTTGGTGTCTCATCGGCATAAACAGAACTTCTGCTCGAACGGGACATCACGTTTGATCAGTCGTTTGATTGAAACACATAGTGTGTTTTAGTTTTAAGGGATTTGCGTCAAGCCGGCGCTAATCTATTCCGACAATGTATTAGTGTCGGTTTCTGATGAGGCGAAGCCGAAACGCAACATAGTATGAAATAAGGATTTGTGCCCTCCTGTACAAAGACTGGTTTTTACCAACAAATTTTCACCCTAGTGAGAAATTTTGGTTTTTACCAAATTTTCCTCCTTAGGGTGAAATATAGCATAGTGCTTTCGCATAGGCCTGCTAAGCCAAGACAAGTTTCGGCTTCACTTGTGTCTCATCGGCATAAACAGAACTTCTGCTCGAACGGGACATCACGTTTGATCAGTCGTTTGATTGAAACACATAGTGTGTTTTAGTTTTAAGGGATTTGCGTCAAGCCGGCGCTAATCTATTCCGACAATGTGTTAGTGTCGGTTTCTGATGAGGCGAAGCCGAAACGCAACATAGTATGAAATAAGGATTTGTGCTCTCCTGTACAAAGACTGGTTTTTACTAACAAATTTTCACCCTAGTGAGAAATTTTGGTTTTTACCAAATTTTCCTCCTTAGGGTGAAATATAGCATAGAGCTTATGTCGTTTTCGCTTGAGGCCGAAACTAACTCAGCTTCGGACCTAACTGCTGTCAAACCGTTTGTTTGAAGCCAGTTTCGAACCTAGGTTATGCGCCACTGAACTGAAAATCGGGTTGGGTTCCAACCTGAAATATATTTCGGGTTCGCTCACACCACCGCTGTTTTGCGAGAACCCAACTCAGTTCCATTAAAAACGTTTGTTTGAAGCAACTAACCTGGGTTCGTTTCTAGGTTTTCAATCGAAAACGACATTAGAATCCAGCGCATCCCCTATCAACGCAGACGCCAACAACGAAGGTTCTTTTCAGAACCACCATAATTATTAAAAAAAAGGGCCAATAAACAAAATTTGGGATTTTCGTTTTGGTAATTGTTCCGAATCGCGGCTTTTTGAATAAAGGGTTATTTTTTTGGAGATAGTTTTAAATGGCATATTTTACAACAAGTAATTGAAAAAAATGGTGGGAAACTTTAAAGCACGGTAAATGTTCCGAATCGCGGCTTTTTCGGAAAATGGGTAATTTTTTGGAAATGGTTCTAAATGGCCTATTTTATAACAATCAATGCGAAAAAATCGGGGGAAAGTTTTAAAGTACTTTAAACTGAAACAAATAAATTGTTTTTACCAACCTTAAGCTACCAGTACACTGTTTGTAATAACGTCAAATATTTGACATCTTTCGTGAAATAAATTTGAACTGCTGTGTACTGGATCTTAAAATATTTGATCAGTTTGCCAAATCTCGACAAACATATGATTACGGCTTAAAGGCCAACTGTCAAAATTCTCTTTAAAAGGAAATTCTGGACAAACGTTACTCGCCAATCACAGATGTTGGTAATAAACAAAAGAGAAAAGTTTTCTCTTTCATTAACTGCTATGAACTGTGTTTTTTCAGTAACGGTTTGTCCGGAATTTCCTTTCAAAGAGAATTTTGACAGTTGGCTTTTAAGCCGTAATCATATGTTTGTCGAGAAATTTGTCATTCGTGTTTGTCAAAGCGATTATTTGTCTATTTGTCAAACAGTGTACTGACCAGTCTGTCAAACCTTCAAACAGCGTAACGCTGCAGTTTGTCAAATTTGTCGATGGAGAAGTTTGTCAAACTTGTTGATGGAGAAGTTTGTCAAACTTGTTAATGGAGAAATTTGTCAAACTTGTTGATGGAGAAGTTTGACAATCGTGCTTTGCTCATTCAGGATAGCAAAATACGCCGTATGCGAAACTGATTTGTTTTGACAGAATTTGTTGTCAAAACGAAAAAAAGTTAAGGTTTGAAATTCGGCTGATTGATTGATTGTTTTATTTACGTGACTTTAAATAATTCATTCGCCACGTTAAACAAATCGGCGCTATTTTGATATTGTTGGTATTTGTCTTTCCAGGAAAATCATGCCTCAAATAAATCGGAAAGGTACAAACTATTTGAATTCAATTGTTTGATACATGCTGAAATGTAATGCCATTTCTTTTGAATCCTTTCCGATAGTTCACCAAGAGTCAGCTGCTCTTGAAAAGCATACAGCAGTTAAGTATACTGCCAATCTTGCGTGGTATTATTGTCGAATGTATCTAGTTGAATTCTACATCCTGGTCGGACCGTAGCCTGTGTTGACTATTGTTATTTTATCATAAAGTACTGAATGAGCTCGGGGATATCGAGATGATGAAGAGTCTGTCGATAGCGATTCCATCGAATCCATCAAACGGAACCTGCGTCTGGCGCTGGATATTTACGCTACTAATGTTGGTGCGCCAAATACTACCCAATAAACGCGTACACTATCCTCACCACTTGCCAAAAACACACTCAAGAAAAAATGCTCAAGTGGCCCGGTGTTGTGTTTGGTAGCTTTAACAAGTTGGGAACGAGAAAGTTATTTTAGTTTCGGCAAATCGCCTCTCCTTCGTCCGTCTCCAGATCTCTCAGAACTTCTGTCGAATCGTTTGTGTATGTTTTTGTTGCTCATGTGGTACACCCCGCTTTGCTGATGCTTGAAGGTTTGGCTGCAGATTTTACACGAGTACATCGTTTCCTTCACGTCGCACAGTGGTCGCAATGGTACCAAAACGTGCGTTTAATTAATGGTGCTCTAGGAGTTGATTTTAGCGATTTGGTGTGTTAGAAACACTTTTTCAGAATGGAAGCCCCCTTCTTTTGATGTATACTGAATTGTGATTAATCCACCTAAAAGTGAGATAGAAAATTTATTTCCACTAACTTTTAAGATAGAGGCACGATGTCAATGACAAAGTTATAGTAAATTCTACTGCGAGAAAACTTGTTGAACATGCAAACTCTCCAAAATGTAATGGTGTTGAGATAAAGCACGTTGATTGTGGGAGGCACTCAAAAAATAATTTTTTCATTATAACTTTTGTATGAGATTTTTGCAATTCTTCAGATGTTCTATGAAGTTGTTAAAATTAAGAAATTGCAGATATTTGTCGAAGACGTCAACATTTTTTATTTCAAAACATAAGAGTTATTATATAAAGTGGGTTAAAAATACCGCCATTTTGAATGACAATTACTAAGAGATGTGGAAATATGTGGAAGACATTTCGATTCTATGAGAAAGACAGTGACAAGTACTATAAGAAAAAATACTACTTACAACGGGCATCCTCCGGCCTGTATACAAAAAATACTTTCCGGCAATGCATGTTTTGCATTTTGTAACAAAATAAGTACGACTTTTTCAGCATACATTTTTTAGCGATTTTTTTTCTATTTGTCGAATATTCTAAAAAATCATTGAGAGTAATAAATACACATATAAATCGTGAACTTTGAATTTCTGTTATCTGAAACTATTCATAAATTGACAGGATTTGGAAAGTGAACACTAGAGACGTCTAAAAAGGGAGCACGTCGTTTGGCATAAGTTCGTTTGGCATAAGTTCATTTGGCATAAGTTCATTTGGCATAATGTTCATTTGGCATAACAGTAGGTGACACATACGTTCGTTTGGCATAATGTTCATTTGGCATAATGATCATTTGGCATAATGGTCGTTTGGCATAATGGTCATTTGGCATAATGGTCGTTTGGCATCATTTAAAAAATACGTTGAATTTTCTGTTACTAGTCGTTGACGCCTAATGTGGCTACGCCACATCGCTTTAAACCCGGTGCTGTCCGACATCGCTTCGCTCCGTCGGACTTGAACTAGTTGATAGCCCCTATGTTTGTGTAATCCGGGCAAACGAGTGGATCACAGGTTTGCTCGCGAGGGCCCGCCGACGCACAATCGGAACCCGGCGGATCCCGCTTCGGATCCTTGGTCTCAGTTATGCGACAATGCCAAGGGTTAATTGGTATATAGGTTCAAATAACTGCTCATATTTGAAAGAAGAATCAACCCTTATGTTTAAGTAATCCGGGCAAACGAGTAAATCAACACTTTGCTAGCGAACTTATTAAACATGCAGATTAAAAGAGCTGCTCATTTTTGAAAGAAGGAGTCAACTCCTAATTGTGGGTGAAACGGGCAAACGAGTATATCACCAGTTTACTTGCGAGGGCCATATGGTATGCAAATTTAAAGAACAGCTCATGACTGAAAGAAGGAATCAACCTTCGTATATATTTGCCAGAAACACGGATTGATTCCTTCTTTAAGACATCAGCAGTTCTTTGAATTTGTATACCAAATAGCGCTAGCAAGTAAACTGGTGATCCACTCGTTTGCTCAAACTTAGGGGTTGATTCCTTCTTTCAAACATGAGCAGTTCTTTGAATCAATATACCAAATAGCCCTTGAAAATATCGCATAACCGAGACCAAGGGGCCGAGGTGGTCATCGACCCGCCGTCAGAAGTGGCTACCTCTCACCAGCAACTCACTCGTTTGCTCGAGTTACTCAAACATAGGGGCTATCAAATAGTTTAACCGCTATACTTAAAGCGATGTGGCGTAGCCACATTAGGCGTCAACATTAAATATAAGAGATTTCAATGGATATTTCAAATTATGCCAACCGACCATTATGCCAAATGACCATTATGCCAAACGACCATTATGCCAAATGAACATTATGCCAAACGAAAGCATGTGTCACCTGCTGTTATGCCAAATGAACATTATGCCAAATGAACTTATGCCAAATGAACTTATGCCAAACGAACTTATGCCAAACGACGTGCTCCCGTCTAAAAAGGTTTACTGTATTTTTATGAGTATGAACCATAGCAAAGAGTATTAAATATCATTTTCACGAAACGACTGTGTAGTCAGAGTTACTACTTAGGATCCGACTTGCCAGAAAATCTTTAGAAAAATATTTTCACCTATATATTACATCTCTGTCAAATTTTAACCCTCAAAAAGGCAAGGGGTCTCAGAGGCTCGATAGTTACAGTTCCCTAGTTTCAATGAATTTGTAATTCGAAATACAAATGATCGAGCATTTTCGGGATTTCGATTCTCTCACTTGTAAAACGACAAAAAAGAGGCTCTTGGTTTCATTGGGTCTTAGAAGCGATGCTTTATGAAGTCACAATTTTCGTTTGCCTTTTTGAGGGTTAATTTCAAATATTTAATCATTCAATGCGTGCTTGCAAAATAATTATTGACAATTCCGGCCACGTAATCGTTTCATGAAAACGGCATATAGGGTAGACGAGCCCTTATCCATCTCATTAGTCGGGATGTCACAATATTTCGTTGATAACTCGACTTAGAGTGACTGGATTGCGCTTAAGTAAGTATCACCATCTTTCCTTCGTTCCTAAGAAGCAGTACAGTTAGACTTTTTGAGCTAATGCGTTGAATAGAGATAGCAAATACTTCTCTAACTAATGAGTTCCAATGGGTGGGATGAATAGAGGAGCTAAGATGAATTAGGGTGCAGTAACCCTAATACTGTTTGTAATGGTTTTTATTCTTGTAAATTTTTTAGTTGATCACTTTTGTTGTTGTGCTAGTTTAGGAATAATTCGTAAGTTGGAGACTACAGAACTGAGAGTTTTGGATTCATATGTGTACTCTGACATTTCCAAAGATTTTTTAGAATATTCGTAGAATAGAATAACACATAGAAACAATTGCTATAAACAGTTATGCTTAAAATGTCGTAATTATTTTGTTACAAAATGAAAAACAATCATTGCCGGAAAGTATTTTTTATATACAGGCCGGTGGATGCCCGTTGTAAGTAGTATTTTTGCTTATAGTACTTTTCACTGTCTTTCTCATAGAATCGAAATGTCTTCCACATATTTCCACATCTCTTAGTAATTGTCATTCAAAATGGCGGTATTTTTAACCCACTTTATTTAATAACTCTTAAGTTTTGAAATAAAAAATGTTGACGTCTTCGACAAATATCTGCAATTTCTTAATTTCAACAACTTCATAGAACATTTGAAGAATTGCAAAAATCTCAGAAAAAAGTTATGATAAAAAAATGATTTTTAGGTACCTCCCACAAACAACGTGCTTTATCTCAACACCATTACATTTTGGAGAGTTTGCATGTTCAACAAGTTTTCTCGCAGTAGAATTTACTATAACTTTGTCATTGACATTGTGCCTCTATCTTAAAAGTTAGTGGAAATAAATTTTCTATCTCACTTTTAGGTGGATTAATCACAATTCAGTATACATCAAAAGAAGGGGGCTTCCATTCTGAAAAAGTGTTTCTAACACATCAAATCGCTAAAATCAACTCCTAGAGCACCATTAATTAAACGCACGTTTTGATACCATTGCGACGACTGTGCGTCGGTATCAGAAGCCTTGCATTTGGCCACATATGTGTTATACTTTTTACCACAATCGAACAGTTTTCCGGTGGCATGCCACTTCTCGTGCAGCCGGAAACTGCCGATCGGTAGACCTTGCTACATTCTCGACATTTGTGCTCGGGCTGCATGTCGACTTCGCGTCCTATACCATTATCTGGTTGTGTTGGGTTCGCAGGTGCATCGTCAAATTGTAGGATTGAGTGAACCCTCGGTCGTAGTATTCGCACACGTACGGAGTTTTCCCGGGTGTGCAACCTGACGTGTATCTTCAGCGTTATCGATTGAGTGAATGTTTTCGAACAGTGGGGACACATTTGAAGGGCTTTTCACCTGTAACAGTAAACAGTATATAATTGGAATTTACAGAAAAGAAAATAAGTAAAACCTTAACCTACTCGTGTGCCATCGAATGTGCGTCGTCATCAGGTACTTGTCCGCAAACTCTTTATTACAATATGGACATCGGTTCCGAATGGGTAATGAACGATCCTTCTTTAGCAGCAAACCATCAGATCCCTTTTCTCCCTTCGAACTATTTTGTTTCATCTTGCGATCCGGATCCATAAATCGACGAAAACGCTCTACAAATCACCCATTTCAACTTTTTCCTCTCTCAACCCCCTAATAACGTAAATCTTCCCTGTTCTCTCCCTTGATGCGCATTTCGATTTTTGGTTCCAAAGGAAAATGTTTAATTCATCAGCATCTTTCGCTGTGTTTTCGATATCTGATCGCTCATCGACCGCGTCCTAGTGTACTAACTCTGGATCCACTTTGATGTCAACTTCCTCCGCGCTAGGCCGAATCTGAAAGCAGCTTTCGGAAATCCTTAGCTGGTGTATGAGGGTTCGGCGGCGTTTGTAACATGTAATGTTGTTAGATTGCACTAGCGAGGCAATGAAGAAATTTGGCATCGTCAGGGTGCACCTGATTTGTTCCTATCGTTCTTCCGTAACGGCAAGCACGCGCCGAAAGTGTGCTCTACATAGGCCAGCGCAGAAACCACACCTGTCGGAGCTGTGGGAGGAATGTGGCCACTTAACTGTAAATGTGAGAAAGTACATAAACAAGTGAGCGAGAAATGCAACTAAAATCCATACCGTGTTCATCGCCGTTTTGTATGTCCAAATTTGTTTTATTTTTATGAATGGTCGAAGCAACTATATCGCACTCCTTTGTTCGTGATTATGCAGTGTGATCAAATACAAATTAAATACGCCAAGGTCCCATACAAAAAGGTAATCATTTTATGACTCACTACGCAATCAAATTTGTCTACCCTTCGTGTTGACAGGTCGAATTGTAGAAGAAAAATTAATTTGGAAGCGCTGTTCGATCAAAGCATGCTGTTCATATATGATTATATAGAGTACTTGGCAATCTGTAACTGCATTTGTGTGTTCAACGATTTGTTTTCTTCCACCAGCCACAGGTGGAGGAAAACAAATCGAAAATAGCTTTTCGGTCGGATTTTTTTTATGATGGAACCTGACCAACCGGTATAGACTTATCCAGCTGCGTTGGTACCGTGCCGTTTTGACGTTTGGATTGGGAGGAAAACAAACCACTCTTGGGCTTAAGGGGAGGGCGGTAGTATAAAATTGCGAGATCTTGGTGTGCGTATTTCAAACGTCAGATATCTACACAGTACGTCTCCTGAATAAGTTTTACAGCGACACAGAGCATTTCAACACCGTTATAAATACTTCATGCGAGCTATTTCGAACGTTTAAATTGGCTGAGTTTTATATATGTCAGCTGGAGGAAAACAAAACCCCAATTAGTGTGTGTGAAAGGAATTGCATAGAGCTCTACAGCCACAAAGGTCTACCAAAAAAAAGTTTAGGCAGACTTCAATTGGACAAAAAATGATTAGAACGGGAATTTGAAAAATATTTAATCCTCTTGTATTGTTGGACATACAAAACGGCGATGAACACGGTATGGATTTTAGTTGCATTTCTCGCTCACTTGTTTATGTACTTTCTCACATTTACAGTTAAGTGGCCACATTCCTCCCACAGCTCCGACAGGTGTGGTTTCTGCGCTGGCCTATGTAGAGCACACTTTCAGCGCGTGCAGCGATGCCAAATTTCTTCATTGCCTCGTTAGTGCAATCTAACTACATTACATGTTACAAACGTCGCCGAACCCTCATACATCAGCTAAGGATTTCCGAAAGCTGCTTTTATATTGGGCCTAGCGCGGAAGAAGTTGACATCAAAGTGGATCCAGAGTTAGTACACGAGGAGGCGGACGATGAGCGATCATATATCGAAAACGCAGTGGAAGATGCTGATGAATTAAACATTTTCCTTTGGAACCAAAAACCGAAATGCGCATCAAGGGAGAGAACAGGGAAGATTTACGTTTTTAGGGGGTTGGGAGAGGAAAAATTTGAAATGGGTGATTTGCAGAGCGTTTTCGTCGATTTATGGATCCGGATCGCAAGATGAAACAAAATAGTTCGAAGGGAGAAAAGGGATCTGATGTTTTGCCGCTAAAGAAGGATCGTTCATTACCCATTCGGAACTGTTGTCCATATTGTAATAAAGAGTTTGCGGACAAGTACCTGATGACGACGCACATTCGATGGCACACGAGTAGGTTAAGGTTTTACTTATTGTCTTTTCTGTAAATTCCAATTATATACTGTTTACTGTTACAGGTGAAAAGCCCTTCAAATGTGTCCCCACTGTTCGAAAACATTCACTCAATCGATAACGCTGAAGATACACGTCAGGTTGCACACCCGGGAAAACTCCGTACGTGTGCGAATACTGCGACCGAGGGTTCACTCAATCCTACAATCTGATGATGCACCTGCGAACCCAACACAACCAGATAATCGTATAGGACGCGAAGTCGACATGCTACCCGAGCACAAATGTCGAGTATGTAGCAAGGTACCGATCGGCAAAAAGTTTCCGGCTGCACGAGAAGTGGCATGCCACCGGAAAACTGTTCGATTGTCGCGATTGTGGTAAAAAGTATAACACATATGTGGCCAAATGCAAGGCTTCTAATACCGACGTGAAGGAAAAGATGTACTCGTGTAAAATCTGCAGCCAAACATTCAAGCATCAGCAAAGCGAGGTGTACCACATGAGCAACAAAAACAAACACAAACGGTTCGACAGAGGTTTTGAGAGATCTGGAGACGGACGAAGGAGAGGCGATTTGCCGAAACTAAAATAACTTTCTCGTTCCCAACTTGTTAAAGTTACCAAGCACAACACCGGGCCACTTGAGCATTTTTTCTTGAGTATGTTTTTGGCAAGTGGTGAGGATAGTGTACGCGTTTATTGGGTAGTATTTGGCGCACCAACATTAGTAGCGTAAATATCCAGCGCCAGACGCAGGTTCCGTTTGATGGATTCGATGGAATCGCTATCGACAGACTCTTCATCATCTCGACTTCCATGAGCTCATTCAGTACTTTATGATAAAATAACAATAGTCAACACAGGCTACGGTCCGACCAGGATGTAGAATTCAACTAGATACATTCGACAATAATACCACGCAAGACTGGCAGTATACTTAACTGCTGTATGCTTTTCAAGAGCAGCTGACTCTTGGTGAACTATCGGAAAGGATTCAAAAGAAATGGCATTACATTTCAGCATGTATCAAACAATTGAATTCAAATAGTTTGTACCTTTCCGATTTATTTGAGGCATGATTTTCCTGGAAAGACAAATACCAACAATATCAAAATAGCGCCGATTTTTTTTAACGTGGCGAATGAATTATTTAAAGTCACGTAAATAAAACAATCAATCAATCAGCCGAATTTCAAACCTTAACTTTTTTTCGTTTTGACAACAAATTCTGTCAAAACAAATCAGTTTCGCGTACGGCATATTTTGCTATCCTGAATGAGTAAAGCACGTTTGTCAAACTTCTCCATCAACAAGTTTGACAAATTTCTCCATTAACAAGTTTGACAAACTTCTCCATCAACAAGTTTGACAAACTTCTCCATCGACAAGTTTGACAAACTGCAGCGTTACGCTGTTTGAAGTTTTGACAAACTGGTCAGTACACTGTTTGACAAATAGACAAATAATCGCTTTGACAAACACGAATGACAAATTTGGCAAACTGTGTTGGATCAAATATTTGAAGATCCAGCAGCAGTTCAAATTTATTTCACGAAAGATGTCAAATATTTGACGTTATTACGTTATGTACTGGTAGCTTAACAGTTGTCATGAAAAAGTCATATTTATGGGGAAGGTGGTGTGATGGGGGATTCGAAGCGGCGCGAAGCCGCTGATAATCAGCCGGACGAGGTGGTTTTGGTCTCGCTATCGAAGGATGCAAACAAACCTGTAATCCACTCGTTTGCCCGGTATACTCAAACATAGGGGCCATTTCTAATTTAATTCCAACTGAGCGGTAGCGAAGTTGGACAGCACACGAATGAAGCGATGTGGCGTAACAATGTTTTATTTAGTAACAATTGGATAGTATTTATTGACAAAAATAACATATTGTCTGCCGGGACTAGGGAAAGCCCCTGTGCTTGAGTATACCGGGCAAACGAGTGTATTACAGGTTAGTTTGCATCCTTCGATAGCGAGATCAAGACCACCTCGTCCGGCGGATTCTCAGCGGCTTTGCGCAGGTTCGCATCCTTGGACTCAACTATGCGACCAAATCGCATCACACTGCCTTCGACCTTATCGTCACTTTCTCATGCGCAATGCTACTGTTAAGCTACCAGTACACTGTTTGTCATAACGTAAAATATTTGATGAATCAAAATTTGATCAAATAAACGTGTTTGACAAACAAATTTGACAAGGCCAGTACACGATATCAACTGTTTAACAAACTTTTTTCATCAAATATTTGCATTGATGCGTTACCGGACGTTACGCCCAATATTGTTTGACAAACATTGTTTTCGCACATCAAAACGTCTGTATGGTTTGTCGGTGATATTTCGTGTTCTCGATGTAGATAAACTCGGTGGATTCTACTTTCACACTTTCCGTTTATTAGACTAAGCGGTACTGACGCGGTTTGGATCTGACTCACAAAATTACTGGCGGACTGACGGACACAATACAATATGTACTTATCTAAATGTATTTATGGACGGACGAACAGTATAAACAGTATTGACGGAATAACTTACAAACGTAAAAACGTAAGAACGTGCCTGAACTGCTGTGAGCTAGGCTTTTATAGTCCTGCTGTACCCTTTGATGACCGTAGATTAGTTCAACCGGAAACCCTTTTCTGACCGGAAACACATACTGACGACGATATATGACTGACAGAAAGGCAAAATATCCTCACTACCACTACGCTGAATCAATCTGATCTAAAGTGCATGCCGATGGCACTTATGTTGTGGGTACAGTGAAACTCTATTACTGTGTTGATAAGAAATTGGACATAGGCGCAAACATACCGCCCGCCTTGAAAGACGTTACTTTCAACACTACAAATTGCTAACCTGACTTGTACGATTAACCTTACTGCTAATATATTTCTACGTGAATGCTGTACTTATTTTCTATATGCTGATCATGTGATCAATTGACCGAAGTCGCACTAAAGTTGCCTGCCTTGCGATCTGGTGCTCGATGTTCAGTGGTGTACCATGGGCGCCGAGGACGGGAGACTTGAATTCGACTCCGTCAACTGCTATGCAGCCGGCGTCGATAAGACAAGACCCGAGCGACTCCGCTGGTCTCACCACTCGTGGCTGCTTATGTTGATGCTGATGATTTTGATGGTTATATGCTGGACGCTGTAATCATTGGACCACGTTGCCAATGTTGGCTGTGACGCCTGCCGTATCCACACGGTAGCGATCTGATGACCTCGCATGCTATATGTTGAACTCCGCTGGGTTTCATACTGGACGGATCTGGATGAGTTGATAATTCAAGAATCCACTCGCAGTTGATTCCTTTCGTTGGCCTCCTCCACCCCTCGCAGTGAAGATCCATGTACTGAATCGACAGTGATTACGTAGTTCTGCTGTTTGCTCTTGTAGGTCGATGTGTCGTAATCTGCATCAGTACCTATATGGGAAGGCGGATAAATTTCTGTTGCATTGGCATCGATTGAAAATACTTGACTTGGGATTAAGTTGGGATGGCAGTTCTAGTCACTTCAACCAGAACCGCGCCATCTCCAGTTCCTTTGTTGCTGGCACCTCGAAGCCATTTGTAGCGTGTGGCTGTAATTTCTGTGCTTGGTGCTGAATGTTGACTGGCCCGTGGCCATCGAGTGGAAGAGGAGAAGGGGTGGAGTGGCAGCATTACGTTGTTTCTAATTTTAGGTGTGTTAGGTGGATTGGTAACTTGATGAGATGCTTGTGCTGCTGACAGGCTGACGTTGGTATCGATGATTTAACGGGCTACTGACGCCAACTGGCTGACGACGTACTGAATGATGGAAGATGGTTCATTCATCTGATGAGCGGCTCTGAGCCGCCGACTGGCTTTGTATTTGATGTTCTGGTTATCCTGTTCAGCCGACTGGATGACGACGTGTTCGATGGGCTTGTGCCGCCTATGAGCTGATGACGTACTGATGTACGCAGGAATATATGAAAGGATGCTTTTTAAAGGCAAAAGGTTATAACAAAAGGACTTCCCTGGAACGGAGGTCTTGTGGCCTCCGCGGTCGCCCACGGCGACGTTGACTGCTGTGATGACTTGCTGGATATTTTCGGAACGGTGACCCGTTGGCGCTACAAAACGTTCCTAATGTTGTTCTTCTGCTGATGAATTGCTGATTTCAAATTGCCGCTCAGGGCATACTGAGAATTGTGCTTCTTGTTGGAGTGCGGTGCTTCGATATGTGCCGATTTCTGTATTGCTGAGTTGGATTCCAATGAAGAATTGCATGCTGCTGTTCCGATATGCTGCTGCACTGCGATTGCTTTTGCGAATGTTCCAGCAAAATTGTTCACTGGACTGCTGCTATACTTTCATACGATGATTTCGATGGGCCTTGTCCCTCGGACTGGTTTGCTGTGTGCGATGGTATTGTTATTGGTGGTACTACATTTGTTTTCGCGAAGGCTCCAGTGAATGTGTTCACTGGACTGTTGCTGTGTGACCTTCCGAACGAGCTTCGGCGGGTCTCGACCCCTGAACTCAATTCCAACGTTTCCTCAGCGTTGGAATCATCAACAATAGACTTGTTGATGCGATGTAAGCGATGGTGATATGGGGGTGCATTTCCATACTGGATCTCAATCCAGCTCCGCTACACTTGGTGTGCAACGAACTGCAGGGGCTCTCTTAGCCGTGATGGTTCGACGCCGAACCTGGTTGAATTGCGCTCAATTCAACCCGATGAAATGCACCCGAGATATACGAGGACGAATACCACCAAAGCTGTAGTACTTCTCAGTTTGTTGGAATGTGTACATTAAAATCACTGATGGATTGTATTGGCTGCTGCGAACCTTTTGACTTGTGCTTCATGACGATTTTGTGCGCTGTGTTTCAGAGTAGCCGACGAAATGAACTGAATCCTCATCCACCGTGCATGGATTAAGGTGCTACCTGATCCGTCTTCGCATGCGGCGAAGAATTGTCTCCCAAAGATGGGCAGATAGCCGAGCAATCATTCCCGCGAATGTCCGGAAAAGATTGTGCTTGTTATGTGAACAAGCCCGAATGACTTACTGGCGCGCACCGCAGTAATGTCATTGCCATTCTACTGAATGGACCTTGATGTAACCCCTAATGCCATAGGAGCGCCTGACTTATTGTGAGCAGGCTTGATGTCATGAAGCAGCAACGAACCGACGACCGAGATTCGTTGCCGTTGAAGGGTCGCTACCCTTCTCAAGTTTTTCCAGCAGTATTTGTTTCTGTTACTGAGATGTGCCGTTATTGAGATGTGCCGTTATTGAGATGCGCATCTTGCTAACATTGTGCTTACAAAATAATCAGCAGGATTACCGAACAACATTGGCGCAATGTTGTGTATGATTATAGCTAACAGATTCTGACTGTCAGACTGCACTCGGTGGTAGAAATTTACGTAACAGAAATGTTCAAACAACACTGATGGTGATCCAGGATCAAAACTCAACAAGAGCCGAGACTGAATGTTGAATTTATGTTGCACTATCAGTGCATCGATGGTGCCAACAGAGAAAGATTCAAAGCAACTTGCAGTACAGGGCTCATAAGTGTGATGAACAAAATAGGCTATGCAGTTTGAATTTATTGTAATCAAATGCACACCTTGTGCAAAGTAATCCATAATAATATAGTGCCGGTTTACCTCCAAATCCAATAAAAAATGATTCCGCAACTTCTGCTGCTAGTTACTGCTACTGCTTGATGGCCAAATGAAGCCTGCTGTGGTGAGCCGTAGCATAGTAGATACATCGTGGTGGATGATCGCAGTTTGCCGTAACGTGTTGTCCACTCAAGCAGTTGAAACAGAGCATCTTCTGCTTCACAAACTCCAGTCGCTGTCTCGGGGACTGCTGCTGAAAGATCTCACAACGGTAGAGACAGCACCTGTCATCACACAGGTGGCATATTGTCGGCTTCACTGGATTCACCGACAATTGTTTTTTCTGCGTTGTGTCAGATACTACTGAGTTAGCAGAAACTGACTGATTCTGCTTACCTTCTGGAGCTGCTGGTACAATTTCGACACTTGGCTGATTTGACGGTGCCGCAAGTTCGGGCTGAAAACTGATTGATGCCATCTTAGGGGCAGCTCGAAGTAATCCACCGTATAGTATTGACTTGTCGATGAGAACGTTGCGCACAGGAATTGTGTAGCCCGACGACGACATCGCGATTTTGCTAAAAGGTACGTCCGAACACACACGCGGCCTTATCACGATGGCGGAATTTTGGTTGTGTCTGGTACAGAAAAGAAACTATTTGACAGTACCGACGTTCGCTCGCCGCACTGACGTTTCAATGTACGGCGGAGATGGATTCTGTGTATGTGGCCAAGACGATTGATTTAGATAGAAAGGTGGGCACAATTTTTCGTGGAGGTTAACAAGCTGCTGAATTTATAAACTTTTTCGCAGTAACACTTGTCAGTTCCGATTCAATATTGCATTAACCGAACACCGTTTGACTTTGCCGAGGATTTGAATGTAATGGCGTCGGCGCCATACTGTTTTTCAGCAGTTTTCAAGGTGGCATTTTCGAGTCACTTTTCACCGATCTGTTTTTTCTGTGTACCGTAGATAGTTTTTTCGCCGCTTTTCTGATTACTGCAGCTAACACACCGAGACAGATTTTCATACACAGAGGAATTTACAGTGACGTGCGTCGTCACCAACACTGGCTTCTTTTCGCCAACCGATTGCGAACGGCAATGAAGGCCGATTTAGCACTTTTGCACAGACCTATTTTTTCTCCTCTTTTCTTTCGCGTCGTGACCGCGGGGAACCAATACATGTTCGAAATCTTACACCGACGATCCGGTTTTCGCACATCAAAACGTCTGTATGGTTTGTCGGTGATATTTCGTGTTCTCGATGTAGATAAACTCGGTGGATTCTACTTTCACACTTTCCGTTTATTAGACTAAGCGGTACTGACGCGGTTTGGATCTGACTCACAAAATTACTGGCGGACTGACGGACACAATATAATATGTACTTATCTAAATGTATTTAAGGGACGGACGAACAGTATAAACACTGTTAACAGTATTGACGGAATAACTTACAAACGTAAAAACGTAAGAACGTGCCTGAACTGCTGTGAGCTAGGCTTTTATAGTCCTGCTGTACCCTTTGATGACCGTAGATTAGTTCAACCGGAAACCCTTTTCTGACCGGAAACACATACTGACGACGATATATGACTGACAGAAAGGCAAAATATCCTCACTACCACTACGCTGAATCAATCTGATCTAAAGTGCATGCCGATGGCACTTATGTTGTGGGTACAGTGAAACTCTATTACTGTGTTGATAAGAAATTGGACATAGGCGCAAACAAACATAATAAAACAAGTTTGATGGATCAGTACACTGTTTGTCAAATATAGTCAAACCGGCGTATACGTCAAACATTGTGCTTTTGAACTTCATGAATTTTCAAGAGTGCAAACATATGAAAAATTTGTGTTAGCGCAGGGATGCCAAATGATTTTCCAGAAAATTTGTTTTATTTTTATGAATGATCGAAGCAACTATATCGTACTCCTTTGTTCGTGATTTTGCAGAGTGTGATCAAATACAAATTAAATACGCCAAGGTCCCATACAAAAGGGTAATCATTTTATGACTCACCACGCAATCAAATTTGTCTACCCTTCGTGTTGACAGGTCGAATTGTAGAAGAAAAATTAATTTGGAAGCGCTGTTCGATCAAAGCATGCTGTTCATATATGATTGAAATTTTCATTTTATTTGCTTTCATTTTATAGAATACTTGGCAATCTGTAACTGCATTTGTGTGTTCAACGATTTGTTTTCTTCCACCAGCCACAGGTGGAGGAAAACAAATCGAAAATAGCTTTTCGGTCGGATTTTTTTTATGATGGAACCTGACCAACCGGTATAGACTTATCCAGCTGCGTTGGGTGGCGATTCCTGGAAAAAACCTGGAAAATCAGGGAATTTCAGGGAATTCTATTTGACCTGGAAAAACCTGGAATTTTCAGGGAATTTGTATTCAAATCAGGGAGAAATTTCGACCTTGCGTTAATATTTTTGCCTTTCTCATAAAGAAAGGTTATGCAATCACTCTGAAAAACGTCAACCTAATCCCGGCCCGGAGGGCCGAGTGTCATATCCCATTCGACTCAGTTCGTCGAGATCGGAAAAAGTGTGTATGTGTGTGTATGTATGTGTGTGTATGTGTGTGTGTATGTATGTGCGTATGTGTCAAATAATGTCACTCATTTTTCTCAGAGATGGCTGGACCGATTTGCCCAAACTTAGTCTCAAATGAAAGGTGGAACCTTCCCATCGGCTGCTATTGAATTTTGGATCAATCGGAATTCTGGTTCCGGAATTACGGGTTTCAGAGTGCGGCCACACAGAAATTTCTCATATGAACTATAGGAAAAATTAAAAATAGAATTTTTATTTTTGATGCTAAATCCCTCTCGCAGGTTGATGGGATTGACGGTATTGTAAACATCATCAAGCCACAATATATTCAATAGAGTTATCTAAATATAAGGACCTTCGCTCTTTTTAGTTTTTATTTGCACCAAGTTCTACTACTAGAGGTTAATTAGTTCTCATGTTAATAATCCACCAAGCATTATGACTACTGAGGATTTGATTTATATAAGAAGCCCGCTTCAAGATGTTGATTACAATACGCCTCGATAGTGGTGTGTCGAGGAGGCCGGGAGGGCTGATATGAGCCTTTTGTCTGTTCTATACCTTTCCTCTATTCACCTAACCAACAATAAACCAGTAACAAATAGATAATTGAGAAAGGATGTGCTATGTGTGGTGATTGGCTATTCAAGTATTAGTAGTGTTTGAAGTACTAATGTATGTCTCATGTGATGATCATAACTTCAGCTGTATCTTGTACCTATCTAATCTATTACGTCTCTCATATATTGTCTTTTATTTCTTCTTTTCGAGTCCTATACTGCCATTCTACACCCGCCTTCAGCTGGGTCAACAAAGATGGTGATAGTGAACGTCTTAACACTCACACATTCTCAAACGCGGTCTCAGCGGGAACCTACAAAAATGCCATCGTGCACGCAATTACGAATCGGTCACGTCCGAAAGTCTATCCTTGATCCTAGAAGCCTAGGTCCATGCCTTCAGCTGGACCAATTAAGAAAATACGCCCATACCTATTAGACAACACGTCTCATGGCGACATGACCGGGAACCCTATCGATATAAACGATCCCACTCTGCCAGAATTCAAACCGCGCACTGAAAATTTAATATCAGACTCACGGTTCGCGCAACCATTCAAGAACACACGTTACAAAATCATGTCAGCGCACAAACATTAGAGCCCCTCGCGATTTTCCAAGCAACCTACGAACTCGCAAACATGATTACACCCCGGTGATAAGGTGAAAATCTCAGCACTCATAAACTTACCAACACGATCTCAAGTGTCAACCTACAAACTCCCGCGCTCGCGCCATCATGAATCGGGATCGTCCGGAAGTATCTATCCTCGGTACAAACAATCTAGGTCCTTGTTAATTATTAAAAAAATAATAAAATTGAAAAATAACTACCATATCCACTAGACAAAACGTTCCATGGCGACATGACCGGAAACTCTAGTGATATGGGGTAACTCTCTCCCTGTCAGAATGTGATCCGTACACCGAAAACTAAAGATCAGAATGACGGTCCGCGAATATATAAATCGCCGCAGGGTTTCAAAATCGAATTTATACACGCGAAGTCACATACACGCGAGCACACGGGACAAACACGTCAACATACGAACGCTTAAGCCCTTCGCGATCATCTACGCACACCTATGCCCGCGATCGCGTAAACTTGATAACACTGCGGCAATTGTGTGAACGTTTTAGTACTTACGAAGTTACAAACGCGATCTCAAACGCCAACCCGCAAATGCGCGATCATGAATCGGTCACGTCCGGAAATCTTTAACCTTTATTCTAGCAATTTCGGTCCATACATTCAGTTGGACCAATCAAAAAAAAAAAAATAAAGCTCATATCCACTAGACCACGCGTTCTACGACGACATGAGTAGGATCTCTAATGATATGGAAGAACCCACTTCCTTCTGGAATCTGAACCGTACACAAAAAATTAAGTATCAGATTCACGGTCCGCGCCCGATCATTCTAGAACACACGCGAATATGCGAAAGGCACACGGTTATGAAATAGAATTTATGCACGCGAAGTTACACGTTAGCACACGCGACATACAAACGCACACGCGATCGAGCACATTAACGTACAAATATTCGAGCCCTTCGCGATGATACACGCGATTTCGAGTCCCTACGCCCGCACATGCCTGAACCGTACAAAGAATATCACATTCAGAATCACGGCCCGCTACAATTGGCCTATTGCAGTTTTTTATTGGGCGACATTGCCTGTCTCGTCTGCAAATTGTAGTATGTGATTCTGACGGGGAGCCCTTCCGAGAACCTAGCTCTACAGCTCCAGTAGGACAACTCTCGAAAAAAAAAATATTTTTGATGCTAAATGTGTTCAAGGTGCATGAAACGTCGAGATTTGATGCAAACTGGAAAAAAAATTTGACGACGGTTCACTTTTTTGGATTTTGGCATATTTTTGCCTATCTCATATAGAAAGGTTACCCGAGCAAATACTCATGGGTTCAAACACCACACAGCCCCTTGAAAATACCATGAACATGGTCCGTGCCCATTTTCACAACCCTTAAAACACCATAAAATGGTCTCAATAACCCATAAATATACCAACGTATGGTTTTTCTATGGGATATACCGGACCATGACGATGGTGTTTTCGTGGGTTGAACCCATTTCAAACACCCATGCCCAACCCCATGAGTATGGGGGTATTATGGACTTTACGTTTGCTCGGGTATGCAATCACTCTGAAAAACGTCAACCCAATCCCGGCCCGGAGGGCGGAGTGTCATATCCCATTCGACTCAGTTCGTCGAGATCGGAAAAAGTCTGTATGTGTGCATGTATGTGTGTGTATATGTGTGTATGTATGTGCGTATGTGTCAAATAATGTCACTCATTTTTCTCAGAGATGGCTGGACCGATTTACCCAAACTTAGTCTCAAATGAAAGGTGCAACCTTCCCATCGGCTGCTATTGAATTTTGGATCGATCGGAATTCTGGTTCCGGAATTACGGGTTTCAGAGTGCGGCCACACAGAAATTTCTCATATAAACTATAGGAAAAATAAAAAATAGAATTTTTATTTTTGATGCTAAATGTGTTCAAGGTGCATGAAACGTCGAGATTTGATGCAATCTGGAAAAAAATTTGACGACGGTTCACTTTTTTGGATTTTGGCACATTTTTGCCTTTCTCATATAGAAAGGTTATGCAATCACTCTGAAAAACGTCAACCTAATCCCGGCCAAATTTTTTTTTCGACTCGCATAAGGTTTCTGGATTTTAACAGGGGCGTAGTTGATGGTTTACGGAGAGGGGTTACACCCCCTCCTCTACTGTTCACTCCCCTCCTTTAAAAATCTCTTTAAATCACCCCTCAGACCACCACCCCATCCAGCCCTCATACCCCTCCCAACCCCATCATCTTTAAACCACCACTGTATCACAAAGCATACCAATTTAAGCTGGGGAGTCGTTCGTTCATGGGACTTTCGCCCTCCTCACATACCCACCCCCGCATGACAAAATGAGTTAGCAAGCAGATAACATTGATCTAATGCTGATTAGGCTAATGGAGTATGATATTTTTTTGTTTCAAGTGTTTCACCGTCGTAACGTAGCTCATCAAGTTCGTGGCTGGCATGCCATTGTATATAAGTGCAGTGTATGTATATAAGTGCAAAGTGTACTAAGAATGTAATGGACATTTCCACAATTATGTTGAACATAAAAAGCCTCCGTGCCATAGTTTAGAGAAATGAGAAAGGCACAATTGCACCGCTAGGTAGATTAAAACAGGTTTTTTTTAAATGCGACTGAAAAATATTGGCTCAAATATTCGGTTGAACGACGCACTTACTCCCCTCAACACATTTTATACTAGGGAGAATAACAATATTCGATCCATCTCATAATTACAACTTCTCACAACAATGGTTATATGGGTCATCCCCCGTCAGATTTACAAACAAAATTTTAATTCCTTCCAAATTTTTTTTCTTGAATTCTTTAGCTAAAAATAAATAACACGTATTTTTTGTTTTGGCTGAATATGATACCGATTCGACTCGACCCAGGTCAACAGATCAGAAGAATCAGAGAAATTTTGAAATTGTAATTCTGTTGTGCATTTCTATGCGAGAATTTTTTTCAAATTATCAATCCATCTTGACCACTATACAGCCATATTTTCCAGGCGCCACTTTTAAGTTGCAACCGATGTTCGAAAACTGCCCTATCTGTGTCGATGGTTCCGGTTCCCTCGCGCGTGCAGTGTTACGGACAGTAGTAGGTTTGTTTTGATTTTACATTATTTTCCACTGCGTAACCAGGGGCTGCAACGATTGTTAGAAAAAATAACAACTTATTTATCAGTGCTGCTAGTTTTATGCATTTCTTATCTAAATATCAAATTTGACATTACCAGTTACCTGAGTCACTGAGGGGTAGTCATATTTGCGATACAGTTTCGGAATGCAAGTGTCTAGTCGTGTCGTTGATGATACTTTTTTCATGTTATTAGATTTGTAACTTTTGAAGTTTATAAAATCGAACATTTTTCAATAACTGATAACTGCATGGAAAAATATTATTTACAAAAAGTAGTTTTTGCATGAGCTTACCGAAAAAAACATAAAAAATATTTTTTGTTATATAACTTAAAAAATCTGCAATTTTTATAAACAAATTGATTTTTTTTAAGTTGGGCCAATTTTAAATATTAAGAATCACGTTTAAAATCGACCAGTGACAGACCTGTTATAATTGTATTATCTCGTGAAGTACTTGGAGATCCAGTCCGAAATTTTTACCTAATCTTCGCAATATAATTATAAATGATTTCAAAAAATAATAAAATGTTTTTGGTTCAACTTAAAAACAATTTGCTTCCAGTATTTGCAGAATACATAAGTTACATTGCAAAAACAAATATGCATTGCAAAAACAATTTCGGTGAGCTCATGCGAAAAGAAAACTTTTATTATTATTAATATTTTTTCTACAAATTGAATAGTTTCTGAGTAGAAGATTCATTGATTCCAGCGGATACTGAGTAGGTATAATTGCCTACGGGTCCGCTACCCCCTTTTGGTCTTTCATACAGTGGTATGCTGAATGCAGAATTGTAACGAAATTTGAGCGTACTGTTAAGTGGAGCCGCATGCAGAGAAAGACTCGAGCTAGGACGGTCGCTACCAACATACATACATACAAATTGAATAGTTTCTGAGTTATCAGTGATTGAAAAATGTTCAATTCAATAAAATTCAAAATTTTACAAACTCATAAATTGGAAAAAATAATCATATTCAACAAAAACAAAACTTCGTGCAAACAATTTTCAGCGAAAAATTGCAAAAAAAATGTTGGTTGTAAATCTGACGTGGAATTACTCATATACCTATAATATTTTATATGGATGCCAATTGATTTATCGACGGCCTTGTTGTGATTCTTCTGATTCTGTAAGGTAAATACATATAAGTATGCTTGGTGTGCACAGGCCGTTTGCTTTGACACGGCTCAATGCATTAGCTTGGCCGAACCGTGGATTTTTTTTTATGTTTAAAAATTGTAGACGAAAAATAATGTTAGAGATACAGAGTGGTAGAGTAATTATGCCTATTAAATCGAACATATTGTTGATAATCTAGTTGCATTTCCAAAAAGCAATAAATTCTTTAAAAACTACAAGGGGCAGCCCAATGGGGTTGCAGGAACTGTAAACGTAGGACTATACTACGTAATGTAAAATATTTATTTGCTTAGTACATTTAGAGTAATAATAAATCAAATATATTCCATACGAATAGTTTAAGCACAACCAATCAACATCGAATTTTACATATTGAACCAAACCTTCTTGGTTATCAAGTTATTTCATTTGTAGTAGGCGATAGAATCCAATTAAACTTATTTGAGTAAATCTGAAGAAAGAAGACAGAAAACCGTGACCGAACTAATACCTGAAACTACATCTTTATAGCTCAAGATCAGCTTTTAAAAATTGTAAAAACTTTTTGATTGTGTGTGGTAAAAAAACCCGGTGAAGAAAAATCAAATTTTAGACAATATAATCACATTTCATGTATAGAACTATATAGCTTTCTAGTGTTATTTTGTCATCATTTTAACTTTCCTAAAGTACGTATACAAATGTAGCGAATGCAGTGGTCTTAATCATATATCTGTGCTTTCCATCGATACGTAAATTTGTTGCTAAGAAAGTTTTCGTCTTTGCTCAGAAAGCACAGATTGCTATCATGCAGGTTACACATGCATTCGTTAACAAACAGGGATGCCACATTGAAATCTGTGTTTCGGTCAAAAATATCATTTTACCATCTATGATGACTGAAACTGACTGAAAAAATCTGTGATAAATTTCCGAAAAATCTGTGAAAAATCGCAATATTTCCAAAAATCTATCAAATTTTCATCAAAATGCCAAGAATCTACCATCTGTAAAAAGGAATCTGTGATCAAAAAATGTGAAAAAAATCCCTGACATTACAAAAAAATCTGTAAATATAGTAACCCTGCCAACAAATTAGATATACCTACATTCGCCTCAAACATTGAACCCATGCGAACAAAGCAAAATGAGTCAACGCTGACGATGATGGGTAGAGCGAAAGAGACAACTAGTATCACGACACTATGTTAACCGTGTTTGCAAATGGAGCTCGAATGTACAAGCGATTTTGTGTAGAAATAACTGTGTTCGAGATGGTACATAAAAGTGTGCTGGAAACGAGCACAACACAAGAAAGCGTAGCACTCGATAGCATACCTCCACAAGCAGTGTAACGGACTTCTCACTTAGCTACACTGGCTGTGAAAACACACAGCGCAGTGATCTGCTCCGCCTGCCGTTCAACAGGCAACTGAGCTTGTCCGGCAAAATCCGCTCTTTAAATAGTCGATGATAACGTCATTCATAGAAGCGTAGTGCGCTAGGTACACAAATCTGTCGTACCGGGCTTGGGAAGCGCAATCTTCTGTGTGTAATTGCGCGATATTTTGACAAGGTTGTATATTATTTAAATTTTAAATTTAATTTTAAAATTTATCGTGAGATGGCTGAATTATTTGCATTCAAAATAAATTCAAATTATCAGATAGTCCCACGACGATTTTTAACAATCTCTGTGGCAAACCCAAGAATATTAACATCCATATTGCTAGGATTCTTTGAAATTTACAAATAGTATTTCAAAGCTGGGACACCTCCAGACCGGGTGTCCGGAAACAAGATCTCATACGATTCCTTATAGCAGGTTTAAAAAGTAGATGACTTCCTGATACCAAACCACCTACAAATATTTGAATAAGTTTAAAATTATAATAGTAATACCCTGTCAGTCTGCTATGCGGTAGAAACGACCAAAACGTTCGCTCAAGTCTACATCTTCAATTTTATCTCACTAAAATTTATGCCTAGTGATGTACTATTATGTCACCAAGTTTCAGGTTCTAGTTATGGAGAGCACATTGTAATTTTACTTGAAATCTGGAGAGGTACTCGCGTACTATGTCGTTACCTAACGGTTAAACACTCAACTCCACTTAATAATTCAACGTTTTCAATATGGGTTTCCGTGTATAAAAGAACTGTATGAATATGACTTTCGCAAGCTTCAGTTTCAATATCATCTTCCGCTAACAGACGGGCGGATACGACAATATTTAAAATCAACAAATAGTGTATTTAACCGAAGTTTGCCTCCCTTTTGCTGCGAAGCTTCACTCATCTCAAAACAAACAGACAAACGATCATCACAAAAATAAAATTGGCAGTGTATTATCACTCACCATAGATCGTGGCGACTGTTACGATTGCTTAACTTATAGCACTAGCTTGAGCAAAGATAGAATATACACTAGTGTCCTTTTTGTGTGCTGCTATTGCCAGATTGCATTAAAAATCGCTTTATTTATTTATTTGTTTGTATTTATTATATTCCAAGATGGAATTTCCAACTGACCTTTTCACTGCCGTTCAACGCATAATTGTCTTATGTATAGAGGGAATCTCATAGAACATGGGACGAATACGATCTTAACGGCAGTTTAGAGGGTACTTAATTTCTGAAATGACGAATTGGTGGGAAAAATCATTAGCAGGCAAATGAGAGACTAAAAAACTGTTTGTCTCAAATCACAAGTAAACTTACCAAAAACCGGTTTCTACAATTTGTTCGCAGACCTGTCTGTTGTTTCTTGTGGTTATTCGACATTTTCTTGAATTATGCCCCTATTTTAAAGTTGTGAAAAAGTTACACATATCATCATGACTGAATTCCGGCGTCCAGGGGCACGCACGTGAATGTACTTTTGGGCAACCGAGCAAAATTTATAACAAAGTGCTGGATGATTTTGTAGCAACAACACAATCATTATTAACCCTCCGGAAGTCGCGTAAATAGCCCACTGAACGAGTTGCCGGGTGCGCTCAGACGATTTCGCTAGATTTTCAGATCAGCGTGCACTCAGTGCACTAGCGTGACTTCCGGAAGGTTAAAAAAAGAATCCAAATCTAACCAGAACATAAAAAGCGGATTATTACTGCACATAAGTGGTTAAAACCGTTTCTGTAAACAATCTTCTTAGTACATATTCTGGGATACCTTCCTGTTGGTATGAAGTTTTTACTGGTTCACCCTCTGTTGCAGAAGAACTAAGCAGACCTAATATTTCTTGATAAACTTAAACTTCTCTATCGTTCAGAATTACTTCAATACTTCATTTCGTTACATACCATGAAGCATGGTTGAAGTCTTCTACGTCCAAGTTTTGTAATCCATTGCCACACAGGAAAAATTGGTAGAATATCCACATTACAATTTTCGAAGAAGTGTTTAGCCCTCATATTCTGCCTATCACTATAATTCGGAATAATCAATACCTTCAATGACTTCGTTCCTTAATGATGCTTCGAATTATACACAAACACATTTGACGTTTTTATTTTATTATTATTTTATTAGTGTACGAACAGAATGTTTGTCTCACTATCGAATCCTCCGGAAGTCGCGCATGACACTGAATGAGCAGCCGCAGTTGCCCAAAGAATTCGCTAGCTTTTCAGAGCAGCGTGCACTCGGTGCACCAGTGCGACTGCCGGAAGGTTAACGGAAGATCCCAGACTCATCCCCATTTCCACACAGACTAAAATACATAACACTATGAGGAAATTCATCCCCAAAATGTCAATCCGCTTATTTTTCCAGAACACTAGCTCCTCCTTTTATACACGGTCCCATACACTCGTTTGCTTGTCGGTCATCCTTCGGGCCTGGTAACAATTTTTCAGATTTGGAAATATTTCAATTACATGGCAGTTAAAAGACCAAAAGTGGTTTAATTGAAATGGAAGATATAAAAAGTTTAAAACTAACTAAAAATGAAAAAATGTGTAAGCTCAAACGATAGACATTGAAAAATGTTAATTTAATTTGATTTGTTTGAGCACTCTGGAAAATTTATAAAAGGTCTGGAAAAACCTGGAAAATCAGGGAATTTCATTTTCAGAAATGAGTCGACACCATGGTTGGTACTGTGCCGTTTTGACGTTTGGATTGGGAGGAAAACAAATCACTCCTGGGCTTAAGGGGAGGGCGGTAGTATAAAATTGCGAGATCTTGGTGTGCGTATTTCAAACGTCAGATATCTACACAGTACGTCTCTTGAATAAGTTTTAAAGCGACACAGAGCATTTCAACACCATTATAAATACTTCAGGCGAGCTATTTCGAACGTTTAAATTGGCTGAGTTTTATATATGTCAGCTGGAGGAAAACAAAACCTCAATTAGGCAATCCATGAGACGTTTTTGATCAGCTGATTGTTTCTTGTTTACCCTTTTCTGACGTTACTCCGAGGGGTGCGACGTCCGACAATATCGTTGATTCGATCCAACATCAAACGAATCGGACTAACAAAGTTGTTTGTCGGACGAGTTTTTCTGTTCGCAGGAGTAGACTTGTTGACAGAACCCACCGCTGAATTGTCAAACAAACGTCTAATGGATTGCCTAATTAGTGTTTGTGAAAAGAATTGCATAGAACTCTACAGCGACAAGCTCTACCCCAAAAAAGTTTAGGCAGACTTCAATTGGACAAAAAATGATTAGAACGGGAATTTCAAAAATATTTAATCCTCTTGTATTGTTGGACATACAAAACAAGTTACATTTCTCTCTCACTTGTTTATGTACTTTCTCACATTTACAGTTAAGAGGCACAAGAGTAGGTTAAGGTTTTACGATGGCACAAGAGTAGGTTAAGGTTTTACTTATTTTCTTTTCTGCAAATTCCAATTATATACTGTTTACTGTTACAAGTGAAAAGCCCTTCAAATGTGTCCCCACTGTTCGAAAACATTCACTCAATCGATAACGCTGAAGATACACGTTAGGTTGCACACCCGGGAAAACTCCGTACGTGTGCGAATAATGCGACCGAGGGTTCATTCAATCCTACAATCTGACGGTGCACCTGCGAACCCAACACAACCAGATAATGATATAGGACGCGAAGTCGACGTGCTGCCCGAGCACAAATGTCGAGTATGTAGCAAGGTCTACCGATCGGCGGAAAGTTTCCGGCTGCACGAGAAGTTGCATGCCACCGGGAAACTGTTCGATTGTCGCGATTGTGGTAAAAAGTATAACACATATGTGTCCAAATGCAAGGCTTCTAATACCGACGTGAAGGAAAAGATGTACTCATGTAAAATCTGCAGCCAAACATTCAAGCATCAGCAAAGCGGGGTGTACCACATGAGCAACAAAAACGGTTCGACAGAGGTTTTGAGAGATCTGGAGACGGACGAAGGATAGGCGATTTGCCGAATCTAAAATAACTTTCTCGTTCCCAAATTGTTAAAGCTACCAAGCACAACACCGGGCAACTTGAGCAATTTTTCCTGAGCATGTTTTTGGCAAGTGGTGAGGATAGTGTACGCGTTTATTGGGTAGTATTTGGCGCACCAACATTAGTAGCGTAAATATCCAGCGCCATACGCAGGTTCCATTTGATGGATTCGATGGAATCGCTATCGACAGACTCTTCATCATCTCGACTTCCATGAGCTCATTCAGTACTTTATGATACAATAACACAGGATACGGGCCGACCAGGATGTAGAATTCAACTAGATACATTCGATAATAATACCACGTATACTCAACTATTGTATGCTTTTCAAGAGCAGCTGATTCTTGGTGAACTATCGGAAAAGATTTAAAAGAAATGGCATTTGCTTACATTTCAGCATGTATCAAACAATTGAATTCAAATAGTGTGTACCTTTTCGATTTATTTGAGGTATGATTTTCCTGGAAAGACAAATATCAAAATAGCGCCGATTTTTTTAACGTGGCGAATGAATTATTTAAAGTCACGTAAATAAAACAATCAATCAATCAGCTGAATTTCAAACCTTAACTTTTTTTCGTTTTGACAACAAATTCTGTCAAAACAAATCAGTTTCGCGTACGGCGTATTTTGCTATCCTGAATGAGCAAAGCACGTTTGTCAAACTTCTCCATTAACAAGTGTGACAAATTTCTCCATTAACAAGTTTGACAAACTTCTCCATCGACAAGTTTGACAAACTTCTCCATCGACAAGTTTGACAAACTTCAGCATTACGCTGTTTGAAGTTTTGACAAGCTGGTCAGTACACTGTTTGACAAATAGACAAATAATCGCTTTGTCAAACACGAATGAAAAATTTGGCAAACTGTGTTGGATCAAATATTTGAAGATCCAGTACACAGCAGTTCAAATTTATTTCACGAAAGATGTCAAATATTTGACGTTATTACAAACAGTGTACTGGTAGCTTTTGTAAGGTAAGTGGGAACAACTACTTTAAAGTTTCCCGTCGATTTTTTTCCATTGTTTGTTGTAAAGTAGGCCATTTAGAACGATCTCCAAAAAAACCCTTTTTTTCAAAAAACCGCTTTTCGGAACAATTACCTTCTTTGCATTTTTTCCCTATTCGTTTGATACCTTACCGTATGTCATACCCTTGTTGAGAACCTCCCGTCAGTTACATTATTCAAAGCTTCTTTATAAATGCTATTATAACCATAGGCTCGGATCACCATGGCGTCGAATGGATGCTTCAAAACGTGGTCAATTGCTGTACAAACTGGCGGATCTTTTGGAAAGGGATCGCGTATATTTAGCGGTATGAACATCACGAAACATCGTTTTATGTAGGAAACCAATCAATCATTATTTATCTCTCAATTTCAGAGCTTGGAGACACTCGATAACGGTAAGCCGTACTTTATGTCGTACAATGTAGACCTGCCAATGGCCATCAATAACCTTCGTTATTACGCTGGATGGGCTGACAAGAATCACGGAAAGGTTATTCCTATGGATGGCGAATTTTTTGCCTACACGCGGCACGAGCCGGTAGGTGTTTGCGCTCAAATTATTCCATGGAATTTTCCAATTCTAATGGCAGCTTGGAAGTTTGGACCAGCATTGGCAACTGGAAACACTGTTGTGTTAAAACCGGCTGAGCAAACTAGCCTAACCGCACTCTATATGGCACAACTGACCAAAGAAGCAGGATTTCCACCAGGTGTAGTCAATGTTGTACCAGGGTATGGTGATGCAGGTGCTGCTCTAGTTGAGCACAATGACGTGAATAAAGTCGCATTTACTGGTTCAACTGAAGTTGGCAAAAAAATACAACAAGGTTCTGGGTGTAGCAATTTGAAAAAAACAACATTGGAACTTGGCGGTAAGAGTCCTAATATCATTCTTGCCGACGCCGATATGAAGCACGCAGTCGAGACATCACACTTTGGATTATTTTTCAATATGGGTCAATGCTGCTGTGCCGGTTCTCGTACCTTTATTGAGGATAAGATTTACGATGAGTTTGTAGAACGTAGCGCTGAGCGTGCTAAAAAACGTACAGTTGGTAACCCTTTTGACCTGACAACTGAGCATGGCCCTCAAGTAGATAAGGCACAATTCGATAAGATATTAGATTTGATCGATACAGGCAAAAAACAAGGTGCAAAATTGGTTGCAGGCGGTTACCGATATGAAGGACTTCCAGGATACTTCATTCAACCGACTGTTTTTGCTGATGTTGAAGATAACATGACGATTGCTCGTGAGGAGGTGAGTTGAAATTTGTCAACCTGCCTAATCTTGGTTTGCTGCTTTTTGAAGCTAACTTCTGATTTTTTCAGATATTTGGACCAGTTCAGCAACTTATTCGTTTCAAATCTTTGGACGAAGTCATTGAACGTGCGAATGATACCGATTATGGTCTAGCTGCTGCTGTGTTCTCTACTGATATTGACAAGGTAAATTATCTTGTTCAAGGGCTGCGTGCGGGTACTGTTTGGGTAAATACGTACAATGTTTTATCGGCACAAACACCATTTGGTGGATACAAAATGTCCGGACACGGCCGTGAAAACGGTGAATATGGTTTACAAGCATATACCGAGGTAAAAAGTGTTATTACTCGAATTCCTGTGAAAAATTCATAGAAGCGAGCGACGCGTCAAATACGTTTCATTATACTGGGTGAAGGGTTCTAACGCTTGGTTTCTGTGATGAGTTGCTTACAAAGCCTGTTATTCGCACAAATGTTTCATAAGGCGAAGAAAAATAAACGTGTATACATTGGATTTGCATAGTTAATTCCCCATTGTTTTGAAGAATGTTTGATCACACTACTACCTTACGTCTAGTGTTTTGGGTATTTGTTAGTGTCTACTAAGGTTAGGAGTTGTTATATAATATACAGTGATGGACAAAGCATTAGCACAATTACATAAGGTCTTTTCCAGTACCAGGAGAAACTGGAAGTACTCCGGATAAAATTGTTCCTGTACTCTCTTTTTTCTTCTGGTAGCAAACCGGAGTAAAAAGGAGCAATAATTTTTTGCTCCTGTTTACTCCGGAGTGACTTCTGTGTACTGGAACAAACCTATATATTTCCTAGAGTCTGTGGTATTATATAGTCCCGTACAGAGGAATGCGCAACACGGCCTAAAATGATGCCCTCTTCTTTATTCCTGGTACCCACACTTTTTTTTTGTGTAACTTTGAGTGACTTCGCCCGAGTTAAACAGTGGAGTGAATTGAAAACCTACTGTTTCGTGGCTTATAGCACTTTATTCATAATACTAAAAATTTATTTTACATTGTTACAAAAAAGTATAATAAACTGAATATAGTGTCTTGTTTCGGCAATTGAAATATTTCGCCATGATATTATTTTTCTCAACACTAATACTTTTCTTGCATGTTCTCCGAAAGAAGAATGTTTGTTTATTTTGCACGATAGGTCTGACTGTTCGATAGGTAGACCTGGCTTCACTCTGTGCGAGCCTTAATTCCCCGTAAATTTTGTAGAGTTCAATCGGCCCGATTATCAGGCCGATGATCGGGCCGACTAAGCCCGATAACGGGCCGATCAGTGCAGGATATCGGGTTCATATCCTGCAATTTTGCACCATTTGCATAAACCGCGTCAACCTTCGAATATGTCAAACGCATCGACGTAATCGGACCGACGTGAGTCCGATGTCGAGCTTTAGAAAATCGGGCGATCGTCGTGCTCCTTATTTTGGTCTTCTTCTTCTGATTTTATTCGTTTGGGTTTTCTTTTTTTCAAATAAAAACAATAACAGAAATATGTTGTTTCAAAATTTTTATTAGCGTCAGATTTTTAAAGCACTAGTCCTTATAAATAAACAAATTATATAAATTTTTGATGTAGGCATGTAGGGTTAATGTACGTGCAATGGCGCCAGTCGTTCGTTCCTCAGAAAAGTACTAAGGAAGGTATTAAAAGTATAATTATTCAAACTTATGAGCATTACTAATGGGGTTTTTGATTGATTGACACCGGTGTAGTGGAGTGCACTGAAACTGCACCGTTTTTGCACTTTCTAGCAGAAGTGCAGAAAACTGGGTATGTTCCATTGACACTTCTGCTAGAAAGTGCAAAGCCAGTGCAATCCACTACACCGGTGTCAATCAATCGTAAATGTAATAAGGATGGTATTAAAAGTATAATTAAACTTATGAAAGTCGAGTACCATTAGTTTGGATTCTTTCGTACCGTTGCGACCCTACGGCATAAATTAGTTTTTGGCTCTGACTCGCCATACAACGCCACCGGAACTGCCCCATTCTATTGCAACCAGGTTACGAATCAACTCTCCAGTTTTTACGTCACACAGCTTGACGGTACTGTCGTCGGAGCTGGTGATTACGAAGCGAGAATCGAACCGCAAACAGGTGACAGCCGGTTGATGTTTGTTGGGACCAGATAGTTTGCAAGCACTGACCAGTGATGATGCCCCAAACACAGACGGTCGAGTCAGCATTCCCCGATACCAGAATATTTTGCCGGAGCTAAACTCTTGCGACCCATCAGAGCATGATTGTAACTTCCCGTTTCCGCGTCCCACACGCGAATTGACGTGTCAATAGAGCCAGATACGACGTGAATACCATCAAACTGTAGCGAGTACCTACACCCGATTAGTGTGGGTTTGTAGCGTATGGAGACACTTTTGTCGTCCAGGATTCCACACCTTAACTATGTAGTCGTAAGCTCCTGAAACTGCTAGCCTACCATCAAACTGAACACAGCAAACAGCAACCAAATGACCAACCAGCACATGTAGGCAAGTGCCCTCGGTAACGTCTTTCGCTCTCCCATCGTTGAGGATGTTGGCGTTGAAGTAAGATTATACGGACTGAGTGAAGTTCTCGGCGAACTGGTACTATCTATAGCTAACCGTTTACGGCTACTAAAGTTGGGGGACTCTGAGTTCCGATAAAATAGCATCGGTGATAAAAAATTTCGTGCTTACCGAAATCCAAACTCATACACAGTAAAACCATAGGTGAAGCAATTGGACTCGTCCAACTCGGACAAGTTTGCAATTGTAATTTCGCAGTAGCACGATGGCCGGATGATAGCAGCTTCTGGGCATGTGTGTCTGGATTTATATCCAGCGTGGACTATCGTGTAGATCAGGTTTAAACAATTTTACCCAAGAAAGTCCTTCATAAGTGTCAAGAAAACGAATAAACTACCAAATGTGATGACCCCGTTCAACACCTGAAAAAAACGACGTGATTAGATTTTAATACATTACACACTGGCTGTTTACCTAAAACATCAAGTTGGATTGGCCTAGATTTTTCTTAGTGGTTGTCGTAGAACGAAGTGCAACGATAATAGGCTGGCACATGAAATATCCAGTCGAAAGCACATAGTAAGCCAAGTCGGTTAGGAGTGTTATGTCGGTTTCCGTATTGCTGCTTGTTATTCGGGTGCTGCGTGGTCCTGACGAGTTGGCTACAGTTCAACATATGCTGAAACTCACCTCGGAAACGCCATCGTGGCATCGAAAGATTCGGTATGTTTTGAAAACTGGCGTATTTTTGTAGAACTTGAGCAGCCTCGTTACGCTGAGCATGCGGATGATTTTCTGTAGAAACGTAGCCTGGCGGAGACATCCATCGATCCGATCTCGAATGTAATCGAAGAATGCTTGTTGTCAGCCAATAGATGTGTTATGTTACGGCCCAATATTAGAAAATAGTATTTTATTTATGCGATCTCCAGGAAAATATTTTTTTTGGTATGATTAATGGCACGAGCATTGGTTTTCTTCTCGATATAATACCGTCAGCCCACAATAAATCTCTGCGGCGGTGAGGTATGTTTGCACTTTTGACTGTCTATTTTAAGTTTTTTTCTTTGTAAGCAAGTACATTTCACTGTTTGAGTTTTTCAGTTGCTGTGATTGATACTGCTGAAATATAGTACTTGTGGTTTTCATGTTAAGCTTTTTGATTGTTTACCGGCCGAATTCAGTATTCTGTACATCTGTCAGTGTGTACCATCGACTAAATGATTAATTGGATGATTAACTTTGCTGAGCTAAGGACTATGCGTCGTAATTTAAAAACAAATCTTTGGGCTGAGTATGTTAGAAAGAACTTGTACCCCAGATTCTATTGTCGAGAACAAGATATTACTGATGGGCGTGTTGTCGCTGGTACTATTCCAATGCAAATGATACCTGTAACGTTTTCTTCAACAGTGGACGATACCGATGCGTAATGTACCTAAGCTGGTCTTATATTTTCTTCACTCGCTTGAGTACTCCTTCGTTGCCAGGAATCAGACGTATTCTTTTTCATAAAATCTCTTGATAAACTACTTCATTGTGTAGGCAATCATCTGCGTACCTTGTATCAGCGATGAGAGCATCTGAAGTAAAAAGCATAAATTGAAATAATGCAAAAAATACATATCATGGAACTCACAATCAGCAAATAATTGGAACCTTGGACACTGTCAACGATTTCGTTTACAGTATTAGAAAGTTTAACGCAGTTTCCACTTTAGACCGGTGTCGATCCATCATTGACAAGATGGATAGCAAATGATATATATATATATATATATATATATATATATATATATATATATATATATATATATATATATATATATATATATATATATATATATATATATATATATATATATATATATATATATATATATATATATATATATATATATATATATATATATATATATATATATATATATATATATATATATATATATATATATATATATATATATATATATATATATATATATATATATATATATATATGCCGTTTTTTCAGCACAGCACTTTTTTGGTTCCATTTGGGGTCCCTAACAATTGTGCAAAATTTGGGGTCAATTGGATTTGACCCAGCGTAGCGCATTGCGTTTGAAATTTGTATGGAAATTAGTATGGGAAAACCTACTTTTTTGCAATTTCAATTTTACAGACTACAATTCTTCCTACAGTATATCAACAATTAGATAGAAGTGTAGTCCAGGATATGCTGAACAACTTTGCCGAAGGATGCATGGTGCTAGAATGTCTCTGCAACAAGTTATAGCTGTTCAAAGTTCGATAGATCGAATTAATTGCCAAAAATCATTTTTTTGCCAACACTGCGGGTGTACCAATGATATTGCATATAGCATACCAAAATAACATCATATACTTTAGATTTACCACATTGGTATGCTTGGATGAATTATTCAAAAGCCTTAGCTCAATTTCATTAGCATAGGTAGTTTCGCCATAGCGTGTAGTGAGGGGAGAGGGAGGGGAAGACTTTTTAATATGGAAATTCTAACTGAAATAACTGAAATCTTATCGAGTTGGAATGTTCAGATAAATTATTTTACAACAGTCCAAACAAGTATGTTGTCAAAAGTTTCCGTATAGAGGAAGCGAAAGGAAGAAACATGCGATCTCGTTCAATAAGCAGAAACGCAATTTCGAATTTTGAATGAATGAGATGGAAGAGATACACATCATACTCTCTCTTTCGCTCTCATGGAGTAAACTAAATTTTCGAGGTTTATACGGTTGATTCGCACGACAAAAAATTGTCTGGGATTTATATAACATAAACAACGCCTTTGATACGGCGAGATGGGCCAACCCTGGTCTTAGCCTGTCATGGAAATGACAATACAAAGGAAAACAAAAGGCCTTTGATATTTCCATCACTTTCGGTGAAAATTTCAACGTGTCGACATGTTGGTTTTCACCGAGTGCTAGATAATTCGCTTTTTTCACCTTGATTGGGCGAATTACTCGTGCTGTGGTGGACCAATTTTGTGGCGCTGCGAGTTTATCGTCGGTTAGTCACAAAAAGTAAAGTCCATTGAACTATAAACGAAAATTAACTGGCAATATAGCTTTATACGCTGTGCCATTTTGGGCTTTGTTTCACAAACAAGCCAAACAGAAGCGAAGAAGAAGAAGAAGATATTTCCACTTCGTCGCGTGTGGAGCGGGTTATAGTTACTTCACAGTTTCAAACACCTTGTATGCGTGTAATCTGTCTGTCCTTCTTATAGTAGTATTAGTTAGTGCTGCTATATTTTGATTGTAGCTGTCACTCTGAGGAACATGTGTTTTGTGGGTAAAAAGTGTGGACACAGAATTAGCACACTTGAAGTTTTTTTGTATCTATTTTCTGAATAAACGAAAAATACACTGCAAACCTTGTGTATTCACAAAAACCTTTAAAATATTACATTTCTGAACATTGTCCGTATAATATCTTTTATCGGTGGGTTAAAGCGCATCATGCACCGACGAGTTCAGAAAATTGATTTTCCACTTAAAAAATAACGTAAAATAAATTTCGGAATATGCCGGACGTTCTAAGAAGCGGTTATCACCTTCATTCTTGTTTACGGCCGTATCCGTCATTCGTACGAACGAATACTTTCGAACGAGTTCGAAAATGGTATTCTTGTTTACGTTTGTTTTCGCACACGAACGATACGAACGTAGTGTGCGAAAAAGTGTTGCCGCAACTGTCAAAAATTTCAACATGATGAAAAATTACAAAGGTGGCCACATTTTTCTGTATGAGTGAGGTCGAGATGTACAGGTGTTCACATTTTTTCTATGTGTGCGTCGGCAGCCAGTTTTTTCGACCAAAAAAAAAAGAATAAAGTAGAAAAATAAGGCTCGTGGTCCAGAGATACCAGATTTCTTCGATGACGCAGATATTTGCAGATTTTATAGTTTGGTTATTATAGTTATTATTGTTTACACATTGTTGGATGCAAAGTTCTCACAGTAGATTTACAATAAAATTTCATTTAACAATAAATTTCGCTGTTCAGCAAAAAACTGATACAGTGCATTCACATTAAATTTTACTGTTCTCGAGAAAAAAATGCATGGAGAAAAATTGATTTTTTTAATGTTAAGATACATAACCACCCCCCTTTTTCATGGTAAAAGTCTATTTTACATTGAAATTTACTGTAAAAACGTTAAAGTTTATTGTTTTTGTATTGTAGCATAACACTAAAGCTTACTGTAAATTATTGTAAAATTACTGTACTGTCACAGTGAAAATCATGGTTATGTTACTGTACATTTCTATTCGGGAGGCTTTTGATTACACTAGCTTTCCTGACATTTTTGTTCTTCCCAGACTTTTAAAATTATTTTGCAGACATTTGAAAAAAGTACCTGGCATCTCTGGTTGCTATTCGCAGAAAGGAAGTAAAACAAAATGGACGTTGTTGAACCAACAGGATCTTCCAATAATGGAATCTTTCGGCCCACGGCCAAAGCTGCTAGCAAAAAGCGGAAGTTGATTAGTTCTGAATCTTGCCAATACCGGAATATTTTTAGCTGTGGAGGCCAATACGAAGGCTAATGACAGTGAAACCGTCAAGCTTTCGATTATTTCGATCGATTTCAGTAGAAAAAGCTAATGTTGCCACTAAATATTATGAGTTGGAACATACCAAGAAGTGGCTTTGGATTTGAAGAATCCACTATTCCACAACGGATGCTATGTTTGTTTCTGTCAATGTAATCGAAGAGGATATTGGCAAACCAAAGTAATGCGATTAAAATAATCATGATGGCACTTAAGACCTTTTAAATTGAAAGGGCATATGCGTGAAAATTTCAAAACATCTGCAATTGTTCATAGGCGCCTTGCAAAAACGATGCAAGATTCATTTAATTCTCTGTTTTTCTCACCGCACATAGGTACATAGTAAAAACATCCTAAGCATCAAAATAAAACAAATAATTTTCTTCTGTTCATGCGACTTATTTTCAAAGTTGAATTTAGAAACTAAAATAATTTGAATTATAATTGCAAACCTCTTTTATTCTGATGTAATATGTCATTCGTTGATTTTAACCACTTCCAGCAAATGGTTGGTTAATATGAACTAAAGTTTCCCGCATTTTTCTTCTCCAAGACTTCTTTTAAATCCAGTGCAACTATTTAATATAGCAATAGAGAACATTCGTAGTCCGGTGCTCATTTTGTAGAAAACCTTGAAGAAATTCGATATTCATCGTGCTACTTTTACTGAAAAAGCCCTGCAGCGTCGTATGATTCCAACACTGACAAAAATCCAAACGTTAATTCTATTTGGTTCAAACCACTTAAAATCCATATGAAGAAGAAATGGTACTGTTATCACGGGCTCATACCTCCCCACCGAGTACCGGAAGATGGAAGCGAAGAAAGCAATTTTAATAGGCGGCATAGCTTGACAAGAGGAATTATTGAACGGACAATCGGAGTGCTGAAAAACCGTTTTCGGTGCATACTGGGCGCCCGGCAATTGCATTATTCTCCAGCCAAGTCATCGAAAATCATAAATGTTTGCTGCGCACTGCACAATATATGTTTAACATACAATAACACTTTTATTCTTTTATAAAAGTATAATGCATGTTTCAATGAGGTGAAAGCACAGATATTTCATTTATTGAAAGATATCCCAACCAACAGAGTAGCATATAGCATACATAATGCTCATAGATTATTAGTTAACAGAGCAATACAAACTAGATCAACAGACGTGAAGCATGAAAACCTTTTTAAAGTCACGCAAATAAAAATACAAAAATATAACGAAATCATGTTTGAAGTAAAGTTTTGCATAGGAAAAGTTAAGTTAATTTTCACTGTCACACAGTGATCACCTTCCATACAAAAATCGGACAAAATCTCAAAACTGGCCCGAATTTGGTGAAAACTTCACATTTAGGTACTTTTGTGACGCTGAATTCATATTTGATGTTTATTTTTTGTTTTTTATTACTTCAAAATTTTGGCACATAGGGTGGTTCGAAAATTCAACATTTACTAATATAAAGTGGACTATATCCGAAAATTCATTTTCAAAAAATTTGGTGTGGTGAATTTTTTAGCAGAATACACATTTTTTCAATTGTTGATAATGATAAGTCACATATATAAATTATATTACGAATCCTGGGTAATCAAAGGCTACCATGCGTCTCCTTCAGACATATCATGAAAAATCACCTTTTTTCATACCTCGGGGCAGAAAGTGGCAAGACAAGATATTCATTTTCGGAAAGTACACTAATTTTCAAGTATCAGGAACAACAAGCGATCTTTCCAAACTGTTTCAAAAAAAAAGTACAGCCACTTTGAACATTATAACTAATTTATTGCGCGATTTATTATTTGTTCTCCATGTCTGAGCGGGAAGAAAGGCTTGTATCGACTAGATCGAATAGCAACTATAAGTCCAGCGAATAACCTTTCAAATGAAACCAGTTCGACCCTAATCGGAAGCTTAACTAGAAAGATATACTCATTTGAATAACTTAGGTTTGAAAACAGTTTTTCTCAGAATTCATCTTCTATTTCAGCTTTGAAGTTCTGTAAAAAATCTAACTTTCGTCCTCAGGACTTAATATTTTGAGAAGACTCCATCCAACATGTTAAAAAACAGAGAAAAATGTTAAATCACGAAAAAACTAAAATAAACTTTTGAGGTTTCGTCCGGCTAGGCGACACTGTTTGTCACTTCGCCTAGTTGGATGAGATAAGGGGCCCTATTCTCACAGTCACGTCAGCTACCTAGTGATTGGAAGAAAATTTACTTCTAGTCACTAAGTGACGCGACTGTGAGAATAGAGTCCAAGAGCGAAAAAAGCGATCACCGGAGTCACTTTGGTGACTATAGTCACTTATTGTGACAGAACTCACCTGGACCTGACTTGCGAATCACCAACGTTAAAAATAAGCGATACGACGTAATCAAGAATGATTCTGTTCGTTCGAACGAATGATGTTCGAAAGAACGAATGGATCGAATTGGTTCGAACGTAAACGGGAATAGGAATGTGAGATACTTTCGAATCGTATCAATACGGCCGTAAACAAGAATGAGGGTGATAATCCTTCGAGTGAACGTTTTGACATGCTCTTTGCTTCTGGTGATTGCCTGAAAAAAACATAATAAACTATTAGTGCATTATTCAGTTCTTTTAATTGTGAAAATATTTATTACTTACATTTGAAATCCGCAACAAGAAAATCACGGATCTGTAGACAAACAAAAAGTCGATTCGAACGACATAGAGAATCGCGTTGACGTTTGAATCGAACGATGTTCGAAAAACGGATTCATTCGATCGAAACCGATAATCAGCCCGATTCTCTATTCCGACGGATCCGTGTTTCGTTCGAAACTAATATTTCGTTCGACTTCGAAAGTGGTACTCTCTATTCCGTTCGTTTAGCATGTTTCGATCGATTCATTTTCGGGAGCACTGCAAATTTCGAACACGTTTGGAAATGTCAACAGGTTCTCATTTCGTTTCGTAAATAAACCAACCGCAACAGTGCCAAATTATTGTTTTGCATTAAAAATAGAGAATTAGGAGAAAAACTCGATATTCTTGATGGATTCGTTATTGATACCGATTTTGGCAGCGCAAGAAGAAACCGGTTTACTTCGCCAACACCGGAGAAACCTCCGTTTATCATCCGATCCGATGGAACTTTCAGATGATGCGTAAGTATCCATTTATTTCTCAACTAAGTATTTTGATACATTTTGTCTACGGATTTCCTTTATACAGATTCATAAAAAGTTTTCGATTGAATAAGGAAGCTTTCCGGTACGTTTTGACTGAAATTCAAGACGAATTTACTTATGCTAGAAAAAGCAGTCTATCCGCAAAGGAGAAGTTGGCAGCGTGTTTGAGATTTTTTGCTGAAGGAAATTATCAGCATGGAGCGGGACGAGATTTTCATGTTTCGATTGCTCAACCAACATTTTCAAAAGTACTGGCTGATATACTCGAAATATTGGAACGAAAACTTTGCCCAAAGTGGATATCCCTGGAAATGTCTCCAGAAGAACAGCGTCGTGCCAAACTGAATTTTTATCGGAAATCAGGGATCCCAGGAGTAATAATGTGCGTGGATGGGACACATATTCGAATCATTCCGCCTGCGCAAGATCGCAATTTGTTTTATAACCGGAAAGGTTTCTACAGCCTTAATGTTCTTGTTGTAAGTTGCGCTCCTATATACAACACACTTTTGAAAATATTTCCCTTTCAACAGGTATGTGATGATCAACAAAGGATTCGTTTTGTCGATCCGAGCTTCCAGGGATCTAACCACGACTCTCACATATGGCGAGTAAGCCCAGCTCGAGCCTATTTTGAGCAACAACATCGAAACGGTGAAGTTAATACAAAGATTCTAGGTGAGTTGAAATTGAAACCTCTATGAACTGACATCTACCTGTATATATCCTACACAGGTGATGCAGGCTATCCATCAGAACCGTGGCTAGTAACGCCGTTTAGAGCTGCTGAAGAAGGAAGTGTAGAGAGTGACTTCAACCGTAGACATGCATTAGGCAGAAATATTGTCGAGAGAACTATTGGTGTTCTCAAAAATCGCTTTAGGTGTATCCTGGGCGCCAGGCAGCTCCATTATGCCCCAAAGAAAGCTGCGCAAATTATAAATGTCTGTTGTGCGCTGCACAATATATGTTTGGAGTTTGGTTGTTCTCAGTAATTTTTGCGAAATAAACCTTGTTGTTCTATTATATATAAAGTTGAGTAAAACGATCGTACTTGAGTATGTGGGAGAAATAAAAATCAGAATTCAATTTCGAGTAACTCTCTGGTTACCATTTGGGCCCATCTATGTATCTGAGTTAGGAATTGATCCACTGCTTTCCTTCCATTTCCCAGTAGATGACAAACCACCCGGTAAGTCCAATCCTGAATAGAGTCAGTATGGAACCTCGAATGCAACAACCGATTCCGAAATGGGTATAATTGGGCAGGAGACACTAAATCTAGATGTACCCATGAAATTCACATACTATTTGTATTTGTATGCTTATTTGTGACAATAGCCTGTTAGCGTATTTACGTTAGATCAGGTCAAGGAAATATTAGTGGATGTATTTAATGGTTTACATTGTGTGATTACAAGGAATCAGTAGCAACTGGCTCAAATGGCACGTTCCCCATGTTGATCGGAGATTTGTCATGATTTGTCCTTTCATTTCCCTGATGGGAAGGATTGGGGAAGGTAAGGTAAGGGGTAAGGAAAATAGCGACACAGAACAATTAAAACGGAGCATTCTGCACCCCCGGAAAGGTGCTGAACGATCTGCAGTTGCTACAATAGTAGGAATAAAACTTCCAACCCCCGCAGGGATTTAAAATTTTTATGTAAACAGTGGACGGAATATCAACACCCCCGAGGGCATATTGAGATAACAGAACGACAACACCCCCGAAGAGACATTGTCATTCAAATACGGCTTAAACTATGGCTCAATACCACACTGGGTTAGGAACAATATCATATCCTTGAGTTTCAGCTCTCTGTACCTAGGTTTATCTATGTATGGAGAACCACAAATCTTTGATTGTACTGTCAATTGAACTTCTCCCTTCTGCCACCAAACAAGACACCCCTATACCAGTATTGGTATAACAATTGTTGTGTACATCCACTGAATATACTTGGGTTTGAGTCCCCAAGATTTGCCGAAAGCCCGTCTACATTGGCCGAAGGCCATGCAAGCTTACTTGATTCTGAAATCGATGTGAGCTGTCCAGTTATGTTTTGAGTCAAGAATTGCCCTTGATCTGCTACAATAACTTCAGAGTTAAAGACGGACGAGCTCTGGTTGTAATCTTTCGTTGCGTGAAAAGTACCATTGATATTTAATTTGAATTAAGTGATAGTCCACCATGACCATTTGCTCAAGGCTTGTTGCATCATATCAAAAAGTGTGTTAATGCAAATACCGGTGAACACTATATGATAATCATCTGCGAAACCCAAGCTCAGCAAGCCATCGGCGACAAAGTTCCTTAAAAGTGGCGACACGCTCCACCTTGAGGACATCCGCAGACACTCAGTTTCCTTATCTCTAGTGCCTTAAGGGGTTGTATATGTTGAGATGCAGGAAAAAAAGGAAAAGTTTGAATTTTTGTAAAGGGATGTAACCATATTTTTATAAAATACTTGTTATACGTCTAGCGTCGTACAATGGTCAATTTTCAAAATCCACTTGAGAACATAAAAATATTAATAATTGTCCAAGTTACAGCAATTTCTGCAAAACGAGTTTTTTTAAAAGAGATTTGCCGTGACTACGATTCCAGTCCAACAGCTCAACTGAAAGATAAAACTAAAGCAAATTCATTAGTATATGTACCTGTGGTATCCTTGAACGATTGATTAAAAAAAATTCTTCAAAAGCAATGAAATTGAAAGACGGATAGGTATTCTAAAGCCAATCAGCTATAAACTTAGAACGGAAAACTAGGACTAGGCAGGCGCATATGGACATGATCGAAAGGAAATGTGAAGAATCGTTTGCCATCTGCTAAGTAGGATTTGGGCGTTGCACCCAAGTCTACCGCATGGTCTTTGATAGAAAATAGCTCATCATCATGTTTTACCGCCGACGGCTGTTCTAAGTTTATAACTGATTCGCTCTTGAATACCTATCCTTCTTTCAATTTCATTACATTCGTTTATCTTACTCTTAAATTTGCAGAAAATAGCCAACAAAATCGATACAGTAGAACCTTGCGGCAATTAAAACATAGTAACAAAGACATTTTTGGGATACACGATTTCGAGATAATCGCGTTTAAAATTTCAAGTATAAGCCACGCCTCCGTAAGGGAGCCAGATTGAAAACGCTATAACTTTGCGTCCACTGCTCCGGTCTCTATAAACATTTGAGATAACATTCTTAAGAACCTAAACTTTACGATAGAAGAATAAATATTTTTTTGAGTTTTGGCCTCAACATATATAACCCCTTAACGATGGGCACAGACGTCGGTTGCTAAACATTGCGTGGTATATGGAGGTACTCCATGACCATGTGCTGCATCCAAAATGGATTCGAAAGACACGTTGTTAAAAGCACCTTCAATATCGACGTAAACTCTGGAGAAAATTTTGAATAGGACGTAACAATTAGAGATTTACTTTGGGGTCTTTCTCTACTGTTCATTACTCGGTCGTTTCAACATTTAGTACTCAACTCCTTGCATAATATTCTAGCAATAACCATCGGCTTTCGATATGTACTGGAAAATTAGTGCAAAGTTAACACTGACGTCGCACAGTGGCGGATCTTCAAACAAAAGTCGGACAAAACCTCAAAAGTTACCTAATTTGGCTGAAAATCACAATTTAAGCTAATTTTGAGGTGCTGAGCTCATTTTGGTTGTCAAAAGTCGTAAAATATTAAATGCATGTTTCCATACAGTGTCATTGAACCTTTCTTATAACTATGATCCCGTTTTCATGATAGATTTTCCGTTACTGTTCACCAATGTCAGCAATATCATAAAAAATGGAGAACACTACTTTAAATCCATTGTATAACGTGTTGGTTCACTGTAGATTGTCTAACTATTTTACACAAAACACCATGCGCCTCCATATCAGAAACAAAGCTTCAAAACCTCCTTAAACCTTTTTGCGCACCTAGGCGCAGAACGAAACAATGATATTCGAAAAGTAGAGAATATTTCCCATAGAATGTGTACTATGTGACCGTTCCGAAATGATTCCGAAATGTGTACAGAATACATTAGTGAAAAAAGTATTTTTGATCTGACCACCTCAAACATATTTAAACGAAAAGGTCATAGCTCCAAGCAAATTTATCAAATGTATTGTATTTACTAACCAAATTCTTTTGTTCCTCTACACAATGAAACTAGTTATGCTAAAATCGGACTAAAATCAAAAGAGCAACATGCATTTGAAGTGAACAGAGCAATGGTGGTTTCGGAAATTAAAATCATTAAAAAGTCCGGACTTTGCTAGGTTTAAACTGATGTTAAAAATCGTGTTCTTATCCAATGATCATAAAATTTTGAATATACATCATTCAAAACATGAGAAATTTAGGAAAAATATAAAATATCAGCATTTCAAAAATAAATTTTTGAGGTTTTGGCCAGCCTCCGGCCACTGTGCGTCGTGACGTCGTAATGAACGAAAGAGAAAGTAAACAAAGAGAGGCTCTCAATGTTACTTATGTCCTAATCTAAATTTTGCCACATGTCCTCCAAACTTGTTTTAAATGCCTGCGATCATCTTGCAAAGCTCAATAGATTTTTTTTGACATGTCGCATGGTGATGGTTTGCGATAAGATAAAAGTGACCCTTTGGGACCATATTCAGAATTCACCGAAACTGACCACCGTGGTCAAATGGCCTTGAAACTTGTTTTAAATCCTTTCATTCATCTTGTGAAGCTCATTAGATGTTTTTCGATACGTCTGAAGATGAAGATTTGCGATTTCGTAAGACCATTTGGGACCATATTCCGGATTCACCGGAATTGACCACCGCGGCCAAATGGCCCCCAAACTTGCTTTGAATGCTTTCAAATATCTTGTGAAGGTCTTTATATGTTTTTTATATGTCGCATGATGAAGGTATGCGATTTCGTAAAAGTGACCCTCTGGGACTAGATTCCGGATACACCGGAATTGACCATCGCGGCCAAATGGCCTCCAAACTTGTTTTGAATGCCTTCAATTATCTTGTGAGGCTCAGTAGATGTTTTTTGATATGTCGCATGATGATGGTTTGCGATTTGATCAAAGTGACCCTTTGGGACCATATTCTGGATTTACTGGAAATGGCATTCGTGGTCAAATGGCATCCTAAAATGTTTTGAAAGCTTTCAAATATCTTGCTAAGCTCAGTAGATTTTTTTTATATGTCCCATGATGAAGGTTTGCGATGTGATGAAAGTGATCCCCTGGACCATATTCCGGATTCATCGGTGAACCGGTCAAGTTTCCTCGTAGTTTGAAAATGGTTGGAATGATTCTTAGACTATCTACTGCTACCTACACTGTCTTTGTCATCTTTGGAGTCATTTTCTCTGTGGATCCAATGAGCAATGAGCATTCATTATGGGCCTTTTGTTATCGGTTCCAGGGCCTTCGGGGAATATTGGCCAAACCTCAAATTACTTTATTACTTTCTTTAGTAAATCCTACAAGTTTGAAAACAGTTTAAGGTTAGCCCCATAGAAAATTTCTACGTTATTAATGAAAAACCCTAAATGTCAAATGTTTGGAAAAGGAAAGTCGCTTTGGTTTGTTCAAAATTTATCAACCGCTATGATTTCGTTGCCGTTCCGCTTCCGTCGCCAGTGCATTTTGACATTTAATTCACAATACAATATAAATCTCTGGATATGTTCCGATGTATGCATACATACAAATACATACATAATCTACGGACAACCATGTCCAGAAACTGCTGAGGAAAGATCATCTACAAAGAGAAATGCCAACACCCAGTCTCCAATATCTTTCCCTGAACCACAGACGGTTGCAAAATTTGTGGCTGCTGCACAAGCAATAAGGACAACTACAAAAGCCCCGTCGAGTACCACAAACTCAACAGCTAATACTATTAGTAAGGAAGCTACTAGCAATGACGGAGGATTCACGCTCGTGACCCGAAAGGGAAAGAAATTAGGAAGAACATCTGATCGCGAACATCATAACTACAATGATATGTGCGACGGTGACAGAGATATGAATGACCCCCAAGATACAGTTCGCGTGGGCGTGAATGCGAATATTTCCCCGATGTGAAAAAAGATCTCCGCTCGCAATGGTAAGTCACGCGAACGTCATCTGACAGAGTCTCACTATTAATCGTTTATTATTTTTTACATCTTGTAAATATATAAAAGACCCACGGCTCTGTGAAGCCAACGCCTTGGACCGTGTCAAATAAACGAATTAAATGAAAACACATACATAAACATTTGTAGGTTCCTTCGAGGAGAATCGATTGATGCATACTACATGATTGACTTCGTTTAAAAAGACAGCATTTATAGCAATTGACTTGTTTCCAATCTGTTACAATATGAAAGGTACTAGTCTCATAACACTAATCACGTATTTTGTCATGTAGTTTCCGTCGGCCTTTATTGATAGCAGGTGTCCTTAGGAGTGCACCCATATCATTCTTAAACCTTAATTATTCTTTGCTGATTTTTAAGTTTAAAAAAACCAAATTAAATTCAACCAACAAACTGACAGTTGTCCGACTAAATGACGTATCTGCAAAAATCTCGTTCGACTCATTATTAACCGGGACAGTACCCCACACAGCATGATCTGGTACTTTGTCAATCCGCTAACAGACTGCCATCCCACGTTTCATCTGCAAACTATGGTAGATCTGATAAGGCAACCTATAGAGTCGTGCAAGTTGCATTGGTTTGGATTAGAGATGGTCGGGTTTCAATTTTTTCGAACCCGAACCCGAGAGCTTGAAAATTGAAAAACCCGAGCCCGAAATTACAAAATTTGAAAAACCCGCACCCGACCCGAGCCCGAAAATTTTAAAATTAGAAAACCCGGACCTGACCCGTACCCGAGAAGGAAAATTTTGTAAAACCCGAACCCGACCCGACCCCGAGAATTTTAAAATTTAAAAACCCGAACCCGACCCGAACTCGACAATTTTTAATTTGATGAACCCGATCCGAACCCAACTTGCTAATATGGAGGATCCATAAAAAATCTCGAAGATTTTTAATTTTAGGCACCCTAGGCTCATCTTAGAATAGTAGAATCATTCGAATCTGAAGTAGCACCATACGCGTTGAGTTATATCTGCCTATGGCAAAACGAATCACTGGCGAGTAGAATCCGCATTTTTATTTGATATTATTGAACGTCGAATTTTTAATGTTATGAGAAACTTACAAATTGTCGATATATTAACCGGAATGTAGAATAAATCGGCCGCTTAACCAAAATTTGTTATTTTGTATCAAAAGCGAATTCTATACATTTCTTTTCTAAGAAATGTAAAACCATTCCTGCAAGGTAGTTTATCACATGTATTAAATTAGCTATGGTAATTGGCCACAGCAGTCCCAACAAATTTGTGATTTCAATATACGGGAATTGTGAAATCGTCCCCGGGCTACAACGCCCTTTTTAGTCAATGGTTACAGTTTATTTTAACTGCAAGCAATCTTTATCATAAATCAATTTGATTATTATTAAACTTCCATTAAAGCAGGTACAACCTATTTGTTGCATTTGACCAACTTAACAGTGTCCGCTTAAAGTTTGTTTGAGGTACAAATGTACGCCACAAAACCGTTTACATTAATGTTTTGTCATGTTTACATAATTCCGAAGACATTATTATATCTTTTTTTAAAGCAAAACATCGATACATAGTAAGCAAAAAACTTGTGTAAAATTGTATGTTTTAGAATAAAACTATCCAATTTAATTATAAATTTAATAAAAATTAAGCATATTAGAGCGATTTCAGTTCTGGGGTACGAATGTATCCCACAAAACCGTTTACTTAGAGAAAAAGTCACGAAACCGTTGTAGGGTTAATGGACAATTATTATTTAATATGTAGCAAAAAGTACTACCATTAAGTGCACTCGCAACACCCACTGTTCGATTTCTCGCGACTGTCAAAACGACAAATCAAGAGCGGGTCAATAGATTGGTTTTTAATGTTCCTACTTCCCGAAGATTTCTACTCGCTTTGCTTTAGACACTATTTGCTGTACGCGTTAGCTGAGTTCTACGCATTTGCTCCGACCGCGGCCTGCGTATCGGTTTTAAAGTACCTGTCGAAATTGATATTTTAAAACAGAAAGTTGAACCAGTATTTTCCGATAAATTCCTGTTGACTTGATTTATTACTAATGATCATTAAAAATAAATCGCAGAGATTTTAGATGTGAGACACGTATTGTTGAATGCTCTCTCATGAATATTCTTTTAAAACATAAAATAATTCAGTCAGTTTGCGAATCTAAAGAGACAGAATTTTATACAAGAATGAAAAAATATTATATTTGAGAACCAGAAAATACGACCAATTCTAGTGATTTAAAGGTGCTACCATTTGGTACGGTTATTTGTATCACGAAGTATAAAAAGAGACTGGGTTTTGTGTATAGAGAGCGTCAAGAAATGGTTGCATTGTTTTGTTCAAAACCCGAACCCGACCCGACTCCGACAATTTCTAATTTGAAAAGCCCGAACCCGACCCGAGCCCGAAAGTTCAAAATTTTAAAAACCCGGACCCGATCCGAGCCCGAGAATTTCAAATTTGAAAGCCCGGAACCCGACCCGAACCCGAAAAGCTTAAATTTGTAGAACCCGAACCCGACCGGAAACCCGTCGGGTTCGGGTCGGGTCCGGGTCTAAAAACCCGAACCCGACCTTCTCTAGTTTGGATGTGTTATTGTCCTAAAAGGAAACAAACTAAAAAAATGTTTTTTTTTCAATAGTTTCGGGCCTAACAATTGGAAAAGGACTGATATATTAACTCACGGTACTAATCTGCATCAAAATATGCCTTAACTCGAACACCCCTAAAGATCCCTATTGTCCTATACAACAAAAATAACCAAATAGAAGCTAACGTTCCTCATCTTAGTATCACTGCTGGCAGAATCCTCAACAAATTCTTATGCCCAATTTAGTCAAAAAAGAACCGATTGTTTGATCTCTTTCAAAAAATATATTTAGAATGAATATAAGTTTTGCGAAGTTTTGTCCAGCTATCCTTAATTTTTCCAGAATTGATTAATTTCTGTCGAACTAAAGGGAAAGAAAATAAGATAGCAAGCATTTTATTGCGTTTATTTAAGATATCAACATATTATTAATTCGCTTCCGAAACATAAGCTATTTGCATTTCTAGAATTCTTCTCTTCAGTTCAAGCTTCTCTGAGGTAAGCCTTTCCATCTCCTTGTTGTGACGCTGTTGTTCATGTGATTGTTCCTTAAGAGTCGCATCAATGGATATCAACGCTTTCGCTGATTGGCGCTGGTAATGTATCAGATCATCCAACTTTTTGTTTGAGGAACTCATAATTGATTTGACATCTGCGTGAAACTGTTGTTGTTGTTTGACCTGCAATTCTAGTAATTTGCCAGTAGTTTGTCTAGGCCGTCTAGACTGGGAATGCTGAGAAAGACCAGTCTCATTAATTCCACTTATGGATTCCTCGGAAGAGCCACTGTTAATGTCAACATTCTCTTTGTCGTACGCCTTTGGAGCACCTTGCGAGGAACTACCTGCTATTCCATCCACCGTTGCTGTTAATCCGGTTAGCTGCACAGCCTGTTCCTCCAGCTCAGATAAATGGATCAACTTGTTGGGTCCTCCACCGGTCGCATTTAGCTCCCTTTTATTATGAGACAGTTTACGTTTCAATGCTGATTTATAGTCAGCCCACACCTATATAAAAAAGGTATTACCGTTGTGTTTTCGGATCAATTTTAGCAACAATTACCTTTTTCCATCCAGTGCCGTCGCGGCTAGGCGGTCCCAAGCTGTTAAGTTCGGCTGCCAGATCGTCCCAAAAGGATACGGAACTCGCGGAGTTTCCACGAACGAAACCCTTTGCAATATCAGGTTTTGCATCCAGTAATTGCACCATCCTCTCGAATTGTTTTTTTGTGGTTGTCCTGTTCGTATGTTTTTCCCTGTAATTGTAGACAAACGTTATGTTGAGCGGAAAAAATAAATGAAAATAATTCAACTTACATCTTTTACATTCACTGTTCCTTGACCAGTGTGAACGAAGAGAACCGGACTACAGCTAAGATTTCGATTATGCAAATCACACGAATCCGCAATAAAAGTTTGTCGGATAAAATTGACAGCAACCAGTCTCTCGAACGAAAACAGGAATGGGTCTGGTGGTCGAACGTATGATGTTCGAAAAATTACCAGCTCGAACGGATGATTTTCGGATTTCAAAATAACTCGAACGAAATGTAGGATGCAATTTAACTACTCGATCAAAATATTTCGATTCGTTCGGAATACAGAATCGGGGTGAATACAAATTAATCGATTCGATCGAAACGATTCGAAACGTCGTAATCAAGAATAATGGTGGACATATTCACCCTCATTCTGGTTTACGGCCGTATTGATACGCACCCCGATTCTGTATTCCGAACGAATCGAATTATTTCGATCGAGTAGTTAAATTCCATTCCGCATTTCGTTCGAGTTGTTTATAAATCCGAAAATCATCCGTTCGAGCTGCTTATTTTTCGAACATCATACGTTCGACCAACAGACCCATTCCCGTTTTCGTTCGATTGCCTGTTAACTGTCATTTGTTTTCCGATAGATTTTTGATGCGGATTTTGTTTTTTCTGAACGATTATTGCCTTCGTGTACGGTGTAAATAAAATTAAGGAAGTTTGAAACCTAAAGATGTAAGTTTAAATTTTTTTATTTTTCCACTCAACATGCAACTTTTGTACATAATTTCAGGGAAAAACAAATAAACAAAACAACTACAAAAAAGCAATTCGAACGAATGATTCAATTGCTAGATGAGAAGCCGGACATCGCAAAAGATTTTTCACGTGGAAATTCCACGAATTCCATATCCTTCTGGGACAATCTATCAGCCGAGCTTAATTCTTTAGGACCACCTAGCCGCGATGGCACCGGCTGGAAAAAGGAAATTGTGCTAAAATTGATCCGAAAAAACAACGATGACGATTATTTTTTTTATTAAATAGGTGTGGGCTGACTACAAATCAGCATTAAAGCGCAAACTTGCCCATAACAAAAGGGAACTAAATGCGACCGGTGGAGGACCTAACAAGTTGATTCATCTATCTGAACTGGAGGAACAGGCTGTGCAACTCACCGGGTTAACAGCCACCGTGGATGGAATATTAGGTAGCTCATCAAAGGTGCTCCAAAGGCACCCAATAAGGAGAATGTGGGCAACAACAGCTCTTCCGATGAATCCACTAGCGGAATTAATGAGAGTGGCCTTTCTCAGCATTTCCGGGCCAAACGACTAAAGGCAAACTACCGGCAAACTGGTGGAAATTCAGGTTAAGCAACAGCAACAATTTCACGTTGATGTCAAATTCTTCATGAGTAGCTCGAACAAAAAGTTGGACGATCTTATTCATTACCAGCGCAAATCAGCAAAAGCGTTGATGTCGATTGATTCGACTCTTAAACATCAGTCAAATGAACAGCATCGTCACAACAAAGAAATGGAAAGACTTACCGTGGAGAAGCTTGAGCTGAAACGTAAAATTCTCGATATGCAAATCGCTTATGTTTCGGAATCGCAATAATATTTTGAAACCTTAAGTAAACAATAAAATACTTACAATCTAAAATAATTTTTATTTAGTTTGACAAAAATTAACAAATATTGAGAAGACATTAAGGATGGTTCAACAAGTTTTGCTGCCGCTGCAGTCAGTCTAAAACCGTGATGGTCTCTAAGAAATCGTATCCAGTTCACTAGGTTCATGACTGTTTATCGTCAGAATCGCAGAGTACGAAGACTCCTCAGATCTCCTTAAATTTGTGTATCGATTGAGTTGGCTATTTTCGGCAAATTTGAAAGAGAAACGAAAGTAATGAAATTATAAGACGGATAGGTATTCCAGAGCGAATCAGTTTTAAACTTGCAACGAAAAACTATGACTAGGCAAGTTCATATGGAAATGTGAAGAGTTTTTTACCTTGTGCTAGTAGAAGTTGGGCGTTCCACCCATGGCTGCCACGTTAATAGAACATATCAGTCAGGAATCAGTAGCGTCCGGCTCGTTCCCCATGTTCATCGGAGATTTGTGCCTTGCCAAGAATCGTCTTTTCATAAATTTCCCTGACGGGAAGAATTGGGAAAGTGGTAAAGAAAATAACGACACAGAACAATTAAAACAGTGCATTCTGCACCCCGGAGCGATGCTGAACGATCTGCAAGTGCTACAATAGCAAGAATTAAACTCCCAACCCCCGGAGTGGAGGGATTTAGAATTTTTATTTAAGCAGGGAGCGGATATATCAACACCCTCGAGGGGATATTGAAATAACAGAACGACATAACCCCCGAAGAGATATTGTCATTGTAATACGGCTAAAACTATAGCTCTTCACCACACTGGGTTAGGAACAATAGCATATCCTTCAGTTTCAGCTCTCTGTACTCGGTTCATCTATGTATGGAGAACCAAAAATCCGGATACGTAATTGCATTACTACAGGGCAGTTTCATATCAAATGATACGATGTTCACAAAGATCATATGAATAATACTCAGCACGCTGAATAGTAGCCATGTGATAATTGAGTTTGCAATGTCCAGTCAATGCCCTAACTAGAATACTTCAATTATGCTTGGAAAAATTCCGCAAATTCTTTGACATTTTTGGACTCACATTCGACAGAAAAGACTGTTTTTGAACGCAAGTTTGCAAGCTACGCCAATGGTTGGCAAGCTCAGATGCTGCCCAAGACCGAATCTTGTGCTTTATCCAACTTATCGAAAGTGGCAAATACAATCAGTCACAGCGCCAGCTCTAGCCAATTCATCCGCACACTCATTTCCAGTAATACCGGAATGTTCGGGTACTCATAGAAGCTAGATAGTATTTGAAATGATAAGTTGTTCGACTTGAGCTTTGAGCACGGCATGCGATTACTAATTTAGATAACAGACAGATTCAATCTGTCGAAGTAAGTGCTTTCAAGGCAGCCTGACTGGCAGAGTAAAAATAGATTCTTTTACCGCAAATTCCCTGATGAAATGTCGATTTTACGCCACACAGAATCGCAAAGATTTCTGCTTGGAATACGGTACAGTATCGCTCCTTTTATGTGCATCTAGCAAGACTTAAAGTTACAAGTATTTCTTTTGCTATGCATGTAGTGATTTTATGTTCAAGAGTGCTTCTAGAGCAGTAATAGAATGGTTTCGATCCTCAGGCGACAGTGCATCAAATCGAAAAGCTAATCAGGACCAACTTAAAAACAGGCACCGCTGTGGACGTCGTTAAACTTGTACCTAAAGGCAAAACTCTCCATGAACTCTCGTTTGTATCGTTTAAAGCTGGCATTGACTTGCAGCTGAAAGATTTAGCACTATCAAAATCAACATGGCAAAAGGGAATTGTTTTCCGACCATTTGATTTCCAGCCCTCGTCGAACACACGTAATATTTTTCGCTTCTTGCCAACACCAGCAGACACTAAATCACAATAAGCCACTCTTCACACCTGCCTACTGTCACACAGAAAGTTCTACTGATGCTCAAGAATTACCAGCTGATTTAATCTGCATCCGCACACCTCCGTCTGCACAGCAGTTTTCTGCTACCAACAGACGTGGTCCGAATCGTGAAAACAGTTACCGTCCAATCTCGCTTTATTATCAGAACACGCGTGGAATCCGGAGTAAGACAAATAAGTTACTATTAAATGTTTCTCAGTGCGATTATGACGTTATTGCCTTTACTGAAACTTGGCTGAATAACGACTTTTCAAACTCTGAGCTAGCTCTGAACTATACTATTTACCGTTGTGATAGAAACCCCCGAACCAGCCAGCACAGACGAGGAGGGGGAGTCCTGATAGCAGTAAAAAACGGCCTTCAGAGCTCTGCTATTTGTATTGCTGACTGTGATCAATTGGAGCAGATTATCGTTCGCATCTCATCACCAAACTTTGATATGATAGTGTGCTGTATATATCTGCCGCCCAACAGTGAGCCCCTGTTGTACGAGCAACATGCAATATGTGTGAAAAAATTAATTGATCTTGCGGGTGATCGTGGTGTGGTTTTAACTGTTGGGGATTATAATCTCCCTCATTTACGCTGGATATTGGATGAAAATTTGAACTGTTTGCTGCCGTTAAATGCTTCGTCTGAACAGGAAATATCCCTGGTTGAGTCGGTTTTGGCAAACGGAATGTCTCAGATAAACGATCTCAAAAATGTAAATGAGAGACTACTTGACTTAGGTTCATTAGTGACACTAATTGCGTTGAATTGTGCGAGCCACCGTTACCATTGCTGAAAATCGACCAACATCACCGACCTTTTATCTTATTATTCGAGCTTGACGTTGCACAGTGGCGGGTCTTCAAACAAAAGTCGGACAAAACCTCAAATGTTACCCAAATTGGCTGAAAATCACAATTTAAGTTAATTTGGAGGTGCTGAGCTCATTTCTGATGTCAAAAGTCGTAAAATATTAAATGCATTTTTCCATACAGTGTCATTGAACCTTTCTTATAACTATGATTCTGTTTTCATGATAGATTTTCCGTTACTGTTCACCAATGTCAGCAATATCATAAAAATGAAGAACACTACTTTAAATCCATTGTATAACGTGTTGGTTTACTGTAGATTGTCTAACTATTTTACACAAAACACCATGCGCCTCCATATCAGCAACAAAGCTTCAAAAACTCCTTAAAACTTTTTGCGCACCTAGGCGCAGAACGAGACCATGATATTCGAAAAGTAGAGGTTATTTCCCATAGAATGTATACTATGTGACCGTTCCGAAATGTTTCCGAAATTTGTACAGAATACATTAGTGAAAAAAGTATTTTTAATCTGACCACCTCAAACATATTTAAACTAAAAAGTCATAGTTCCAAGCAAATTTACCAAATGTATTTTATTCACTAACCAACTACTTTCGTTCCTCTACACAATGAGGGTAGTTGTGCTAAAATCGGACCAAAATCAAAAGAGCAACATGCATATGAAGTGAACAGAGCAATGGTGGTTTCGGAAATGAAAATCATTAAAAAAATCCGGTCTTTGCTACGTTTAAACTCTTGTTAAAAATCTTGTTCTTATCCAATGACCATAAAATTTTGAATATACATCATTCAATACATGAGAAATTTGGGAAAAATATAAAATATAAATATTTCAAAAATAAATTTTTGAGGTTTTGGCCAGCCTCCAGCCACTGTGCGTTGTGATGCAAAACGCTCCTGGTATTGTTGTTGATCCACTTGGCTTTGATTTTACCCGCTGTGATTTCGAGAGGCTCAACACATTGTTAGCCGATGTTCATTGGGAGGAATTTCTTGTTGGTTGCAGTATTAATGAAGCTGTGACAAATATGTACGATAAAATGTATGATATATTTCGTGGTGTTGTTCCTGTGAAGCGATCTCGTCGTTCGCGTGGTAAAAAGCAGCCTTGGTGGAATACTGAGCTATAGAATCTACGGAACCGTCTTCGCAAGGTTAGGAAACGATACTTTCGCTGGAGAGATAATCAGCACAAAGCTGAGCTGCATGCCATTGAGAGCGAATATAACTCTTTGCTTGCGCATTGCTTTCGTTGCTATATTCATCGCACGGAGGAGAACCTGAAGCAGGACCCCAATTCATTTTGGTCATTTGTAAGAAGCCGTAAGCAGTCGTCCGGAATCACACAACGTGTTAGTTACAACGCATCTACAGCCGAGTCTCCGCTTGAATCGGCAAATCTATTCTCATCCTTTTTTCAAAGTGTGCAAAGTAATAACCGACCACCTTTGTCTGAAGCATATTTGAATAGTCTGCCGTTGTTCGATTTGAATATGTCGCTATTCAATTTCTCGCCGCGTGATGTGGAGCTGAAGTTGCAGTCTATAGATGGTTCTAAGTGTGCTGGTCCGGATGGCTTACCGCCTATCTTCTTCAAGAGCTGTGCTGAAACGCTGGCTGTTCCTGCGAGTATAATTTTCAACAGGTCATTGTCCGAAGGAATTTTCCCGAGTGTCTGGAAGATTACACCGATCCACAAGGCAGGTAGCATACACGATGTTGAAAATTATCGAGCCATTTCAATTTTGAGCTGCTTACCGAAAATTTTTGAAAGCCTCGTTCACGATTTGCTGTACCCGAAGGTTCACCATATCATTTCCGAGTGGCAGCATGGATTTGTGAAAAAACGTTCGACGAGTACTAATCTTATGGCGTACGTTTCGTCACTTAATAGCGCGCTTGGAAAGCGTCAGCAGGTTGATGCCGTTTATGTTGATCTTGCAAAAGCGTTCGATAGGGTGCCTCATTTGTTAATCGTGGCCAAATTTGAGCGAATGGGACTTCCTGAGTGGTTGACACGGTGGATATTGTCATACCTCACCGAGCGTAGTGCATTTGTGCGCCTAGATGAAACGAGATCATCTCCGTTTGTGATAGAGTCGGGTGTGCCTCAGGGAAGTCATTTGGGCCCGCTACTGTTTATTTTATTCGTAAACGATTTATGTTCCGCTATACAGTCTCCTAAGTATATGTTTGCTGATGATCTGAAATTTTTCCGTGTAATTGCGTCGGCAGTCGATTGCTGTGCCATTCAAGCCGATATTGATGTGCTGCTAAATTGGTGTACTCATAACGGCATGGAAGTAAATGTGCAGAAGTGCAATGTGATATCGTTCTGTCGAAACAGGCACGTCATGACATTCGATTATAGAATGGCAGAAAGCAGTATCAACCGAGTTAATACGATAAAGGACCTAGGCATTCTCCTCGATAATAAACTAAATTTCGCGCAGCACATTGCAATGACTACAGCTAAGGCCTATGCCGTGCTGGGGTTCATTAAATGAAACACGCAGCAATTCAGTGATATTTATTGCCTAAAAACGCTCTTTTGTGCACTCGTGCGTAGCATCCTGGAGTACGGCGTGCTTGTGTGGGCGCCTTATCATGCTGTGCAAATCAATCGCGTCGAACGAATTCAGCGTCACTTTGTTCGATACGCTCTGCGACTACTGCCATGGAATGATCCTGTTCAACTACCGCCGTATGAACAACGATGCAACCTTCTACGTTTACCGACGCTTGCAAATCGGAGGATAATGCTGCAACGGCTCTTTATGTTTGATCTTCTCGGAAACAATGTTGATAGCTTAGAGTTGCTGAGCCAGGTTCGCATCAACGTACCACCTAGACCTACCAGACGAACTGATTTCTTTCGGACTCCTATGTATCGTACACTTTTTGCTCAGAACAATCCGTTCAATGTGTGCTGTCGTAATTTTAATGATGTAGCTAACCTGTATGATTTTAACATAACCAAGACTACTTTTAAACTTAGAATTAGTAATAATTAAGGAACTGTCTGTACGAATACTTCGAAGACCAGTACTAATAAAATAAAATAAATAAAATAGGTGTTGTCGAGAACGCACCAGTCATCACCATCAAGACCATCCTCTGAAGATGGTTTAACTTTCATTAGATTGTCATGATTTCTCCCTTCTGCCACCAAACAAGGCATCCGTATGCCAGTATTGGTCGAACAATTGTTGTGTAGTTCCACTGAATGTACTTGGGTTTGAGTCCCCAAGATTTGCCGAAAGCCCATCTACATTGGCCGAAGGCAAAAATTGGCAGTTTCCTTATCTCTACTTGTCTTAACGATGAGCACAGATGTCGGTTGCTAAGCATTGTGTGTATCCAGTTGGCTAATCGGTAAGAATAAGGGTAAGACCTACGACCCTCCATGTGCGACTGGCTTATTTTAGTCCTGCCAGCAATTCAGCTGTCGGCACGGTCAAACACTTTGATTTGAGGACTCCTGTTTTCAGTCGCCTCTTACAACATGGAAACAGGAACCCAGTGGATCAACTTTTGTCCGGAGAAAAATAATAGACCCTTATCAACCTCCTAGTGGACCACAGCCGACCGTCATATGGACATAATCGATAGGAAATGTGAAGAATCTTTTGCCTTCTGTAGTAGAAGTTGGGCGTTCCACCCATGTCTACCACGTTGATAGAACATAACTTATCATCAAGTTTTACGGCGACGCCGGCCCCTTCATCTTAGTCGATCCACCTTGCTAGCAGTGAACCTGGCTCAACAAGTCTTGTGTACAGGCCATTCGCACGGTAACTCACGGAGCGAGAGTTCGTTCTTTCCAGTCCATGCAGTGTATAGCGATAAATAATAGTTCTAATTCGCTTTCAAAGTTATTTTGTACTTTCTCCGTCTCTCCGATGTTCTGGACTTGTTTCTTCTTTTGTGTGCGCGCGTTAACTGTTAGTCGACCTGGATACCGTTATCGAAGATAAGTGCCACTATTTTATTACGTTCCTCTTTCTTAGTTATCCTACTAGCGTGCACTGGGCGATAAACCTGTGCAACAATGACTTCTCTGATAGCGGCTCATCTAAAGGTGAGACGAGGGCGCAACAAATTCGGTACCACGGCTGAAGGTTTGTTTATGCTCGTTTACGTCATCTTTTGGACCAAAGACAAAAAGTGTTTGAATTTATTGAAGATTTCTCGAGTTCTAACGGAACGATATTCGACCATGACAGAAATATCGAAAATACGTTCTGATAAGCTAGGGCGGTAGTAAATAGTTTAAACCAGACAAATGATATCGCCCTACGGGCCTTTTACGAACGAGTACTGAGTATATGTACCAGCAAATCGTGGTGAAATCAGTGGGATCGTCTCCGCTTTCGAGTTTAAATTGCGAGAACCTGCTGACACATGGAGTTGACTGTTTTAAAGACCCCATGCTCCAGTTAGTGAAGATGCTGGAGTGCAAACGTAAGTCGTAGATGACGGAAAGAGGACATATGTCAACTCTGACTCTTATCGGGTGACCTGCGCCGGATCTGCCTTACCTAGCTTCCTCTTCTTCGACAAGGTTCGTCTGCCTTTATGCCGCGAGTCATGAACTGTACTAATGGCAAACAATTGGGACCCACAGCCTCCCATTGTAGTAATAAGGTTAGTTGTGAGAAATGCGGTGGGAATCAAGGTCCTCCAAAAATAACTACTCGAGGAAGTACTGGTGCAAAACCGAAGCAAGTAGCTCCTAGTCTCAAAATCCTGAGCTCAGAAAAGGAGTTCCCAGCACTTCCTGGGACATCAAAAATCCCAAGGGTCAGTCAGAGTCAGAGAAAGCAGAGCTGGCTTAATCAATTTATCTGATATTGTTGTGTACCGTATTTTTACAGTTTTAAATATGTCTGGCCCTCTGAAAAGTATCACAATAAACTTTTTTTCCCGCAGTAAAAACATTCTTGATGCCGCTTACTGTAAAATGGGGGCTAGACTTTCAGCGATTGTATCCTTCGATGGCTAATTTATCGAACGAGGTCACGGATCTGATCACTGTTCTACAGTGGAATTGCAGAAGTATTATCCCGAAAATCAATTCTTTTAAAAGTTTTAATAATTTGAAATGCGATGCATTTGCATTATTCGAAACATAATTTACTTCAGAAATACACCTCAACTTTCACGATTTTAATATTATTCGCTTTGATCGAGAAGACTTACGGAGTACTTTTCAAGTTTAAAAAGTGCTATTCTTTCTATCGAATCGACCTCCCTTCGATACCAGGCATTGAAGTTGTCGTTTGCCAACCCAGAATTAAAGGCAAAGACATTTGCATTACTTCCACCTACATCCCCCTAGAGCCTTAGTTGGCCACCGATGGCTTAACGATACTGCGGAATTCCTACGTAGAGCTACGCGTCTACGATATCCGGCAAAATCGAGTCCGCACAAGTGCTTCTTCCAAAGTATACGGGTTCTAGACTGGCTTGAGTCTCGCGGACGGTCTTCCAACCCATAGTGGGACGAATAATGCTTTGACGTATACGCGGAGAAGGCCGCCGCATATACCTTCCGAGATTCGGGTTGCCTGCTAGCTATCGACAGTATACGACGCTAGAAACGCGTATGAAAAGTTTGATGGAAGCCAAGAAACGTAGTTACTGGCGCCGGTTCGTTGATGGATTAACGAGAGAAACATCTTTGGGGCACGGCTCGGCGTATACAAAACCAAAACAGTACTAACGACAGCGTGGAGTATTTAAGCCATTGGAAATTCGATTCGCCAAGAAGGTTTGTCCGGACTCCACCCCGGAACAGAAGATCCTCTGCACCTTTTTCGATGGTGATGTTCTCACTTGCTCTCGTATCATGTAACAATAAAGTCACAGGGCCAAACAGAATCATATTCAACTTGTTGAAGAATCTGCCAGACTCTACCAAGAGACGCTTGTTGAAGTTGCTTGAGGCCAACATTGTCCCGCATGACTGGAGGCAAGTGAAGAGCATCGCCTTCCAAAAATCAGGAATACCATCCTTCGATCACAACTCGTATCGACCGATTTTAATGCTGTCCTGTATCAGAAAGTTGTTTGTGATAATAATCCTATTCCGCCTCGACAACTTTTTGCTAAACTTGTTTGAAAAACAGATGCATTTTTCGCATGGTGATGGATCGACATCACGAATTAGCTACATCGGTCTTCCCCAGGGCTGATGTCTTAGCCCCTTTCTCTACAATTTTTATGATATAGACGAATGTCTTGTCAATCCCCGCACGCAAAGGCAGCTTGCGGATGACTGTGGTCCTCCTGCTGGGTATCCAATTCTCCACGGAGAAAACTGCCCAGGTAAGCAATAACCATTAGTGTGCATACACTAAAAAAATAGCATATAATATTTCAGAAGCTTATAGCAGTATACTAGCATTTTTTATGCATAAATGTTGTTAATCAGCATACAATAACTGTTTAAAAACCTCTTGCTAGTAAGCAGCATTCTGAATGCACAACAGCAGCAAAAATATTTTCATGGCACAGCAGTAATGTAGCCTTAGATTTTGCCAAAAGCGACTTTTAAATAGCACTTAAAACTACTTAAATGTCTATCAGGTAGCTATCAAGATGCATTCCGCTTACTTATTGATTACCTGGGTGAGCTAGTCGTGTCTGCAAGGAAGCGTGAACCAGCGCAACTACAACTTCAAATGATGGGTCAAACTATTACTCAGGTTTTGCCATTCAAATATCTCGGGGTAAGAATCGACTCTAAAGGTGCCTGGGGGTATTATAGGCATCTATAACAGAAGTACCAACAAAAGATCAACTCTCTTCGTACAATAACCGAAACATGGTGGGCTACCTACCCAGGAGACCTGATCAGGCTGTACCAAACAACGATATTGTCGTTGGGTGTTTCTGTTTACGCTCCGTTGCGAACATACATTTCATCAAACTGGATCGAATCCGGTATTGTTGTTTACGTATTGCTTTGAGTTGCAGTACTGGCGAGCGCCCTTCCGCTGAAAAATGGATTTTTAGGTCTCATATCGATTACTCATCCTATGCGATATTTTGAACCCGTTAGTAATTGCAAATTCGGGAGGCTTCTCCCCTAATGAAAGATCTGTGTCGAGATCTCAATTATTGGATTCCCTTGGGGCCCGAGGCAGATCACCCAATGTCCCAGCTCGAAATGTACTGGCAATCCGCGATCTTCTCAATATGTCTCTGGTACACACCTTCATAAAAACCAACAGTTTACAGATTTAGCTGCCCCTTTTAATTTCTTATCATTCTCAGAAGTGCCCTCTTCCGCCTGTACCGTACACCAACGATGGTTTGGTGCGACTTCGTACTACGAAATCGTCTGGAGGAACCCCTGCCGGCTAGATGATGACTCCAAGGTATCCCAGTACATGATTCCTCCCGATGAAGGCCGTCAGAGTTTGTAACCCATGCCATTGATCTTCCGATGCTTGAAACTGAAAGTTAATATTACTCCCTTCACCCCTGTCATCTTTGTCCACCCGCACTCCCCTGACTCTGATACCCAGAAGTATCACTACTTACCCCCTCCCACCATACATTTTAAATATCTAAAGACACACGTCTCAGCTAAGCAAACTCATTGATCTGTGTCAAAGTCGTTACTATACAATCGAAAAAAGAGAATGGTTCGGTTGATTGTCAAAGTCAAATAGACCTTTCTCTTCAAAAAAATTTATATGATAGGATGCTTCCTTTTTTATCCCCAATTCGTTACTGCCTATTGCCGCGATGATTTGGTACCTCTAACTATTGAAAAAATCAAAAATAGTGCAAGCTGCTCATTTAACCCCATATTCTGAATACCTATCTTGCCTTGTTTCCCCATATTTTTACACCATTTGAATGAATTTCCTGTGGGGAATACTAAAAGGATGCCAGATCTGCATATATATTAGTAAATCTGCAGATTTTGCATTTTCACTGCAGATCTTTTGCAGATTACAAATATTTAGCAGAACAAAGCCTATGCCAGCCAATTTATACACCAGTCTTCAACATTTTTGATCATTTAAATTATATACATACTACATTTCTACGTCGCATTCATTGAAGTTTTTAGTAGCAATCTGCAGACTTTTATATTTTACTGCAGGCTATTGTTTAAATAGACCTGGCATCACTGATGCTGAAATGATTCATTCATATACCTGTCAAAATTATAGAGCATTGTATGAAAATGTATAACCTCACTTTTCTGACAGTTTCGGTGTGCTTGTTTACCTAAGACTTGTTTACACGGACTTTTAAAATTTACATTACTTGAATACTTTCGATGCTCTTTGAAAGCAAAGAGAATAGGGAAAGAGATGAATAGTGTGAAGCCAAAAATACCTTATTGAGCAGACCAATCGTGCAATGTAAATAAACATTACTCATGCCTGAGTTGGAGGAGATAAGTATTGTACATCTATCAAAAAAGAAATTTGATTTTCGTCAGAATTTAGCTCAATCGTGATTGTGTAAGGTCCATTCTAGAGTATATGTATGAGTAAAAACAAGCTTTAGAATTATTTCATCTCTTTGTTTCGAAATGCACATCGTTTGATAAACAAATCCAACGATCGACATAACGTTTGTTTTCAGAATATAATTGGCGACAGGGTTGCAAATATTAAATCTGTATTTTTGTCCTAAAAAATCTTTTCATCTGTATTTACTCTTCGAAAAATCTGTGTCGCTATCTGTATCGAATCAGTTGAGTCGTTTAACCTTTTGCTGGATAATCTATCGAAGATATTAATTCTTGTGGTTTAAATCAAACAAGGACCTGTTTACATTTTCATAAAAAAAACACTACAAGTCGGTCTGATATTTTTCATCCAGAAACTTGAACTTTATCGATGTGCACAATGGAAAAATAATTTTTTTCTTCATTTAATGACTTTTGTTGATATATAATGTTATATACATTAAGTCGACCAATGCAGCTGTCGAATTCTGAGAATTACCAAAGTCACAGAGCATTACAATTACGGCTAATTTCTTCACTGGACGAAAACCAGTTTTCAGGTTGCTGGTGACCAATTACCGGACCGAAAACCAGTTTTCATTCAAGTGAAGAAATTGGCCGTTACCGTTTCTGGGAGTAGACTTCAGGCAGGCGTTTGCTGGCTGCTAACCTGAGTGTATTATAAACCTTTACCTTTCCGAGTGAGCGACCAATCTCCAAAGTGAAGATATATTTTAATATAGAGGGCTAAGCTGCGAGAGACAGAGAGGAAGTATTACTGAAACTGAAAAAAGTATTTCTAAAAACCTATGATTCAGCTCATGAACTGGTAAAGTGATACAGTTTGCTTTTTTTCACCCGCAAGTGAGTCGTAGCTTACAACAAAAACTTCATTTTCTTCTCGGAAAAAGCTTACCACTGCCAAAATATGAATGAAACGAGTAAGAAATTTAGTTTTATTTGCAATTATTCTGAAATTATAGCCATTTGCAACTATTTGGCTCATACATTTCTTCGAAATGTATTCGGGGTATTATTGTGGTTATCAAAAATCGTTCCATAAATAAAGTTCCAACTTGAAACCGAGACCCAATCAGTACCAATGTCAAACTCCTTCATATTTTGGACTACGTAGGAGATTCAGTGAAGACTATCAGAGAGAAGGATCGGCTGTGTATGATACAAAGCTGACACTTTCCTATTAACCAGATATATTCTTTCCTCGCGTGATCCGGAGAGTTGCATGAATTTACACCATCTCATGAAGGTTTAGCTTAACTTAGGAGGAACTGGAAATGATGTTGCGGCGGCTACGATGCTCAACAAATTACATTTTGGAACAGCACACATATAGCTCTGCGAATAATATTAGAAACCACTATGTTTTACAACCTTTTCGCAAGATGTTTACTCATCATCTTATAAAATGATGGTTTTCCATCATTTTCATAAACAATTATCAACAAATTGATCGGTGATTTGGTGTTTAAAAGTTATTTTTTACCAATGTTTACAGAAAATATATGCACTATGACAGAACAGAATCAAATCAGCAACACTTTGCTTCCAGCGCTATCTGTGAGCGGTTTCAACGTAGAATCGCCAATAGGAGTCATTTAAAGTGCTGCCTGTGGAAGCGGTTGCCAAAATTCTAGTGTTGAAATCATCATAAAGAGAGTGTTGCCGTTTTGACTGGTTTTCACTCTTCGTCTCTTTCACTATTCTCTTTGTTTGAAAGAATATCAACTCAAGAGGGATGAGGATTGGAACAATGGTAACCTGGTTCATACATTGACCAATCGGGCTGGATGTTGTTGGCTCGAATCAAAACTTGTCGAAAGTAAACAAAGTTCATTTCATATCGTCAACCTGGCGCCCAGGTGGTGAAATCAACGGAGTGCTGGAGCGTTGCCAGAAAAATTTTATTTCCAGATCAAATTGTACTAAACTTCCCAGTTTAACTCAGCCGAAATGCTGGCTGGTTCTAATTCGTATTCCGGCTCGGGTGACACAACCGATTCAAGTTAGAATGTTTAAGGGGTACCATTTCGATGCGGCTTAGCCGCATAACCGAGGCCTAGAGGGCGAGGTGGCCACCGACCCGCCGTCGGAAGCAAGCGAACCTGTGACCCACTCGTTTGCCCGGCTTACTCAAACATAGGGGCTATCCCTAGTTTAAGTCCGACTGAGCGGTAGCGAAGTCGGACAGCACGCACAAAAGCGATGTGGCGTAGCCACATTGGGTGCTGGACACAAAATAAAATTGGCAACGCTAGTAAAATGTAAACACAAATGAACACTCCGGATGAACCTATCGTCAATTGACATTTCGACGAGTTTTGATTCGAGCCAATAATATGGGCCCGACCAATCGGCGCTGGATGTAAAACCCGGTGGCATATGCTGAATCGCAAGATCAAGCATTGGGCTATAAAACGATTGCTTTCTGGATGATGGATAAAGATTTGTACACATTTGTTTGTTTGCTCGTGGGTTAATTCCTAACAAGATGATCCGATTGATTCGCATCGGACTTTAGGTGGTGAAGTTTACCTGAACTTTATAGGTAACGAATTCGGTCGATGATAAGTTGTTGAAATGATTTTGATCGTTCAATGCCCATATCGAAGAACGTTTCCATTGGTCAGAATGCCTACTAGCGTATGATAGCTGCAAACATGAGAACAACAAGGTTATCGCTTTCGAATGGAACAATTATTTATTATTCGTGTTCAAGTTCCATTACAGCAAAAGTTTCGTCGATTATCGCATTGTTGTTGATTTAGCCGGCAAATGCAAAATAGCGCTCGGCACTGACGATAAGGAGTAAGAAGGATTTGATTGGAGTGATAATAATGCAGAGCATTATGCATTCTGGTAGAATATCAGGGTGGAGAAATTATATGTAAATTTATATTATATCCCGAGTTGCCATCATTTTGGCACTGCAATAAAGCTATCTGCTGTCTTGTTCAAATTGGCACGAAATAACTAGGCAGCGAATGATAAATTTCATAGTCAATTTATTTACTTTTTCGGAAGGATAAGTAATTAGTATGTTGTGAATATATGTGTCGCCGGTGCCGTGTGTTAGGCTGGTACCGGACGGAACCGTTGGTCAGCAGACCATCCTTGTCGTACGGTCATAGATGCGACGTTTTTTCTCATCTGATTGCACTTGACATGCTTCGGAGATCTGTCTTAACGCTCTCTACTTAGCGCAGGATACGCGAAACCACTGCTAGCTTTCGAAAAAAAATCCTAGCTGCTGCTACCCTATCAGTCCCTCTCTCGCCTGAGGACTACAATTTCGGTCGATTAAATTATGCTATGAAAATTGTACTTCCTGGAATTTCATCTAACGAGGTCAATTCATTGTGAGGAATTTCGCTGCGTTCCAATATTGCTTGCCTCTGTAGGTGATGATGTGTGTGGATTCACTTCGGCAGCCAGCTCTTATATTTTGGGTAATTTTGCTATCTTATTCTGCTGAATAAATCATCTGCAGCAACACCACCAGCCGTAGCTGATCTTTTAGCCTTTAATCCAAGTCCCTGCCATTGGCATAGCGACAGACGAGTGCGGCGCAGGCTGGATCATCGGTTGACTCGGTGCCGGACGGGGCGAAACAGCTGCAACAGGAGCGGACCTAATATGGGGTGTAAAGGTCATCAATTGCCATAGATCACCAAAATGCTCTGCGACTAACATTGTGAACAAAACAAACCAAATGAAATTGATCGCAACAACGATAAAATAATCTAAATTCTGCCCAAACATTTGAAACATTTGAAAAGGGTCTAACTGCCAAACGTAAACTTTGAGAAAAAGGCAAAAGAAGTTTTGGTCGAATTCATTATAATTCTATTTAAAAATTTAATACTGTTTTATTTAGTTTGATTGCGCATATTGTTTACATCAGACACTCCCCTTAATTCATTGAGTACGTATTTCACTGCCTTTATAATCCTTTTGGAATCAGTTACAATAATCCTTTATAATCATTTTATAATAAGCGTATTGCTAGTTAGGACTTTTATATCAACCGGGCCCTTTTATAATTTGTTATAAAATCATTATCAAAATTCTTCATAATCCATTGTTGCGTTATGTTTATGCACATGGCCAGATAGATAGTTTTTAACTGAGACGTGACATGTGGATACGAAAAAACCTAATGTCAATTGCAGCCAAGAGGAGCTGTCAAATGCAGCCAAAGGGAACCGTCAAATACAGTCAGGGGGAACTGTCAAATGTAGCCAGTCCATTTAAAATATGTGAGGAAGAAAGAGTGGCTATGCAAGACAAGAGAACAGAAAAAAAGAAAAAGAAAACATATATCCACAGGTTTTGTCCCGGGATTTTGATAGAGAACATGAACATTCGATTTGTTTGCATTTGGCAGTGGGCCTTTTTCAAATGTTTGGCTAGAAATTCCTTACTTCTACAATGAATCATGTACAAGAAAAGTAAAAATGTTAAATTTAACGGAACAATGTATGATGCCGACATCAAATAAAAAATTACAGCTGAGCGACCTTGTTTGGAAAGTGTTAACATTTGGCAACGAACCAAACCAAGTTTCTCATACTATGATCGAATCAACAAAAATTCCAAGACCATGTAAACAATCTCTCTGAACTGTCAAAAAAGTGAGGTTAAACATTATCATGCAATGTTGTCCACCGAGAGGTTCACTTTAGTTTGTTTACATAACCAATGAACTTTGTACCGCGACTCACCACTTCATTTGCCGCGTTGCCAGGAACTCAAGCAAAAATATTCAAAACAGTGTTGCCCAAACACACATTTTGAGTCCCACCATTCTTGCAAAGGTGAAAAAATACTCAACATTCTTGCATTTTTCAAACTTAAAAAAATCATTTAAAATCACGATAGCTCCAAATAGTCTCATTTCAACGGCAATATTCTTAAAAATGTGTAGTCTTTTGAATAAAAATAAGAAAAAAGGGGGTTAGGTCGGACGAGAAAGGTCTATTGACAAGAAATAATTACTAATTGGGTCATTACATAAAGAATAATATTTATCTCATTTTACATTTGTCTATACAGCAGTCCTAATTCTAAAAAAAAATTAAGCAGGCTCTTGGTTGACATTTCTGGTCATACTTGACAATGGGTTTCATCACATAGAAAAACAAACCCTTGCGGTTTAAACCACATAGAAAACTGGACCTTATTTTTGGATTATATTACGCAACCTTTGTGCTACTCTAGGTGCTACTTTTTGAAAAGCAGTGTTTAGGTAGATCGTTAAGTATTCCAGCAACTTTTTTGCATGATTCGATGATATCCTTCATTGTAATTAAATAAAGGTTTTATTTGAATCAAACGGAAGAGAAGTGGAGCAGTATCTTTCAAAACGAAAAAAAAGTTCTTTTCTCTTCCATTACACAGGTAGCGAAAAGCACTGTTTTTTTTTCGTTTTCAAAGATGACCGCTTTTTGAGGCTTTCTCACTTGAGTCTTAACGCAAGGTTAAACGCATAATAATCGCGACTTGCATCTTCTAGTCTAACTATTCAGTTCGCGATTACACGTTGGCTGATGGACTCCTGTTTCTGTTGTCTCGTGCAACATGGAAACAGAAAACCAGAGGATCAATTCTTTATTGAGAGCTGCAGTCTCTACCGAATGCTACACGAACTGAGATTTTGCACTGCTGTTGTCTACAATAATTTATTCGGAACTGGAATCAGAATTTTGTCCCATCCCAATGCGCATAGACACTCATGTACGCTCGTTTTTCGTTTAATATATTTCATTATTATATATTTCATCTCATGAACGATTGATACATTCTCTAACTACTGACAGCAATCATATTCTAAACATATATTGTGCAGTGCACAACATACATTTATTATTTGCGCAGCCTTCTTTGGGACATAATGTAGTTGCCTTGCGCCGAGGATACATCTGAATCGGTTTTTGAGTACACCGATAGACCTTTCTATTATACCTCGTCCTAATGCATGTCTCTGGTTGAAATCACTTTCTGCACTTCCTTCTTCAGCAGCTCTGAATGGCGCTACAAGCCAAGGTTCTGATGGGTAACCAGCATCACCTGTGTAAAACATTCATATTGTAGATGTTGAAAAGATTTTAATTTCTACTCACCTAGAATCTTGGTGTTCACGTCACCGTTTCTATGTTGGTGCTCAAAGAAAGCTCGAGCTGAACTTACTCGCCATATATGAGAGTCATGGTTAGATCCCTGGAAGCTCGAATCGACGAAACGAATTCTTTGCTGATCGTCACAAACCTTTTGGAAGGAAAGTATATTTAAATTAGCATAAGTGTATAATATACAAGAATACTTACTATTAGCACATTTAGGCTGTAGAAACCCTTCCGATTATAAAATAAATTGCGATCTTGCGAAGGTGGGATGATTCTAATATGTGTCCCATCCACACACATTATTACTCCTGGAATCCCTGATTTCCTATAAAAGTTTAGTTTTGCCCGCCGCTGTTCCTCTGGAGACATTTCCAGGGATATCCACTTTGGGCATAGTTTTCGTTCCAAAATTCCAAGCATATCAGTCAATACTTTTGAAAATGTTGGTTGAGCAATCGCAACGTGAAAATCTTGCCCCGCTCCATACTGGTAATTTCCTTCAGCGAAAAACCTTAAACATGCCGCCAACTTCTCCTGTGCAGATAGACTGCTCTTTCTGGCGTAAGGAAATTCATCTTGAATTTCAGTCAATACGTACCTGAATGCTTCTTTGCTTAAACGAAAGCTTTTAATGAACCTGTGAGCAAAAATTCACAGAAAAACATTTCAAGAGCTCAATTAAGAAATAAATGTTACTTACGAATCATCTGAAAGTTGCATTGGATCGGATGAAAAACGGAGGTTTTTCCGGTGTTGGCGCAGCAAGTCGATTTGTTCTTGTTCTGCCAAAATCGGTAACAGCAATGCCTCCATCGAATATTTTAATATAATTTCTCTCAATCACTTAATTTCAATTTAATTTGGTACTGTTGAGTTTGTTTTGTTTATGTGCATTATTACCACTACTCATTTTGGCGAAAAACGACATCAAACCCACTGAGAAAAATGATCTTGCGTTAGATTCACTAATACGACATCTGTTCAAAGTTGGGCTACATATTAGACATTCCATCCGACATTGGTAGTACATCGTTCCAGCTTGTCGTGTAGTTATTACTCAAATTTAGATAGATTTGGTTTCGGTTGTAGTTAGTAAAAAGAAATAAGCGTACACGGCACTGTTGACAGTTCCAATTGTGTTCGAAAATTCCAGTGCTCCCGAAGGTAAATCGATCGAAATAGGTGAGACCAAAGAGAATAGGGAAAGAGACGAATAGTGTGAAGCCAAAAATACCTTATTGAGCAGACCAATCGTGCAATGTAAATAAACATTACTCATGCCTGAGTTGGAGGAGATAAGTATTGTACTTCTATCAAAAAAGAAATTTGAATTTTCATCAGAATTTAGTTCAATCGTGATTGTAAGGTGCATTCTAGAGTATATGTATGAGTAAAAATAAGCTTTAGAATTATTTCATCTCTTTGTTTCGAAATGCACATCGTTTGATAAACAAATCCATCGATCGACATACGGTTTGTTTTCAAAATATAATAGGAGTCATTTAAAGTGCTGCCTATAGAAGCGGTTGCCAAAATTCTAGTGTTGAAATCATCATAAAGGGCGTGTTGCCGTTTTGACTGATTTTCACTCTTCGTCTCTTTCCCTATTCTCGTTGGGTGAGACGATCGGAATAGGGAGTACCATATTCGAAGTCGAACGAAATATTGGTTTCGAACGAAATGCAAATCCGTCGGAATATAGAATAGGGGTGACGATTCGAAAGTATCTCACATTCCTATTCCCGTTTACGTTCGTACCAATTCGATCCATTCGTTCTTTCGAACATCATTCGTTCGAACGAACAGAGTCATTCTTGTTTACGTCGTATCGCTTATTTTTAACGTTGGTGATTCGCAAGTCAAGGGTGACGAATCAACTGTTCGTTTGAATGAAAGTTCGCCAGTTCATAAGTTTTTCTATGATAGGTCTGATGCAATAAAAACCTTTTTCAATGGTTTAAAACGAAAGTACAAGAAAAACTAAAAATTTTAATTCTTTATTAGAATGATAAAACTGATAAAATTATTCATAAACCTTCTAGGGCAAACAAGCGAGTATCAATGGAACCAGCATGCAAGACTCGCCGTCAAACCGTGTAGGTTTGGATCCCGGGCTGTAGTCGATTCCGATTACAGCAAGTAAAACTGCTCAGATTTATTTTGTGGCGAAAACCTAGATGGTGAGTGTCATTCGGTGCAGTGAATTGCTGCATTCAGAAGATACAAATTGTCGTGGCTATGCATGCGTTCTGGCCCGCAATCGAATACCGGTAAAGTGGCAAGGATTCCGCAGATTAATCTAACTACGCATCCGCAATATTCGATGGGTTGCCGGAATGGTCTGTGTAATTTGCTTAGGAAGTTGAACAACTTGAATATGTAGAGGTGGAGAGCAGTTTTTGAGAGAACATGATTTGTAGGAAAATTAATAAATATTGACTGCAATTAATGATAAATGTTGCATTGTATTATTTATAAACCAAAAGGAACCTGCGATGCCATAAAGTTTTTCGAAAATATAGGATAATTTAGTAATTGGAATTGGAGATTTGGAAGAAGTGTGCATGCTTGTCCAAGTTGTTCCCCTGTGCTCTTGGAATCGCTCTTCCATGTGAGTTCTGTCACAATAAGTGACTATAGTCACCAAAATGACTCCGGTGATCGCTTTTTTCGCTCTTGGACTCTATTCTCACAGACACGTCACTTAGTGGCTAGAAGTAAATTTTCTTCCAATCACTAGGTAGCTGACGTGACTGTGAGAATAGGGCCCCTTATCTCATCCAACTAGGTGAGGTGACAGTGAGAATGGCTCTTAACTTAACTTTTCCTATACGAAAATTTGCTTCAAACGTGATTCCGTTATATATTTTTTGTATTCTTATTTGCGTGACTTTAAAAATGTTTTCATACTTCACGTCTGTTGATTTAGTTTGTATTGCTCTGTTAACTAATAATCTATGAGCATTATGTATGCTATATGCTACTCTGTTGGTTGGGATATCTTTCAATAAATGAAATATCTGTGCTTTCACCTCATTGAAACATGCATTATAATTTTATTCAAGAATAAGAGTGTTATTGTATGTTAAACATATATTGTACAATGCGCAGCAAACATTTATGATTTTCGATGACTTGGCTGGAGAATAATGCAATTACCGGGCACCAGTATGCACCGAAAACGGTTTTTCAGCACTCCGATTGTCCGTTCAATAATTCCTCTTGCCAAGCTATGCCGCCTATTAAAATTGCTTTCTTCGCTTCCATCTTCCGGTGCTCGGTGGGGAGGTATGTGCCCGTGATAACAGTACCATTTCTTCTTCATTTGGATTTTAAGTGGTTTGAACCAAATAGAATTAACGTTTGGATTTTTATCAGTGTTGGAATCATACGACACTACAGGGCTTTTTCAGTAAAAGTAGCACGATGAATATTGAATTTCTTCAAGGTTTTCAACAAAATAAGCACCGGACTACGAATGTTCTCTATTGCTATATTAAATAGTTGCACTGGATTTAAAAGAAGTCTTTGAGAAGAAAAATGCGGGAAACTTTAGTTCATAATAACCAACCATTTGCTGGAAGTGGTTAAAATCAACCAATGACACATTACATCAGAATAAAAGAGGTTTTCAATTATAATTCAAATTATTTTAGTTTCTAAATTCAACTTTGAAAATAAGTCGCATGAACAGAAGAAAATTGTTTGTTTTATTTTGATGCTTAGTATGTTTTTACTATGTACCTATGTGCGGTGAGAAAAACAGAGAATTAAATGAATCTTGCATCGTTTTTGCAAGGCGCCTATGAACAATTGCAGATGTTTTGAAATTTTCACGCATATGCCCTTTCAATTTAAAAGGTCTTAAGTGCCATCATGATTATTTTAATCGCATTACTTTGGTTTGCCAATATCCTCTTCGATTACATTGACAGAAACAAACATAGCATCCGTTGTGGAATAGTGGATTCTTCAAATCCAAAGCCACTATTTGGTATGTTCCAACTCATAATATTTATTGGAAACATTAGCTTTTTCTACTGAAATCGATCGAAATAATCGAAAGCTTGACGGTTTCGATAGATGCTGTCATTAGCCTTCGTGTTGGCCTCCACAGCTAAAAATATTCCGGTATTGGCAAGATTCAGAACTAATCAACTTCCGCTTTTTTCTAGCAGCTTTGGCCTTGGGCCGAAAGATTCCATTATTGGAAGATCCTGCTGGTTCAACAACGTTCATTTTGTTTTACTTCCTTTCTGCGAATAGCAACGTTGGCTTTGGTTGTAAGAGGTTGCCAAATACACGCACTCGCTATTAACCCAACCTGCTTGCCAACCGCCGATGCGGTGTCGTGTAATTATGGCGGTTAGTAAGTCGTTAATACCTATGCTCCGGTGTGGCTAGTCTTAGTGCCAAAGCCATACTTATTTGAAAACTTTAAGTACCAGCTCGTACATAAAGTAGCATAAATAAGTATAAATAACTCAACAAATTTACAGTAATTGTCTTACAGTATAGAATTGAAGTATAGCGAATTACAAAATATTTTGATGCATAAAATATGTTCTTTAAATACTTAAACTCACAATGACATGCATTACATAAGTACCAGAATGATTCCCATTCAGTCAACAGAAGTATTTTAAATATGTTCACTAATTACAAATATTTAAAATACAACTAATTCAAATATTCGACAAAACAATTTTTTATGAAATATTGACCGATTTTCTTGAATTTGTGCAAATAGTCAAGCGAAGTACGACACCGTGTGTTTTTATTTTCTCCGTCAAATCTTCTCGGTCAAATCCTTTCGCAAACCCGTTCTGAATCCTGAATGTATTCCAGCTCATGTACAACAAACTATTACGACTTAATCGGTTGCTGCTATTGAATTGGAATTTATTCCGGAATCCGAACCGTTTTCCGAATGGTTTGACAGGGTTCAAAATCGAACCAACCAATCGAAACGAAGCTTGTAAGCACGTGGTGAAAATAAGTATGGCGTTCGGGATCACAAAAGGGCAAAAATTTACATCGCTAACCAATCAGAACTAAGTATGGGACCACGCGCCTTATTTTTCTACTTTATTCTCTTTTTTTGGTCGAAAAACCTGGCTGCCGACGCACACATAGAAAAAATGTGGACACCTGTACATCTTGACCTCAATCATACAGAAAAATGTGGCCACCTTTGCAATTTTTCATCATGTTGAAATTTTTGACAGTTGCGGTAACACTTTTTCGCACACGAACTACGTTCGTATCGTTCGTGTGCGGATACGAACGTAAACAAGAATACCATTTTCGAACTCGTTCGAAAGTCGACGGATACGACGGATGACGGATACGGTCGTTAACAAGAATGAAGGTGATTCACCCTCATTCTTGTTTACGGCCGAATGGATACGATTCGAAAGTATCTCACATTCCTATTGCCGTTTACGTTCGAACGAATTTGATCCATTCGTTCTTTCGAACACCATTCTTTCGAACGAAAAGAGTGACTCTTGTTTACGTCGTATCGCTTATTTTTAACGTTGGTGATTCGCAAGTCAAGAGTGACGAATCAACTGTTCGTTTGATTGAAAGTTCGCAAGTTTTTCATAAGTTTTTTTTATGATAAGTCTAATGCAATAAAAACCTTTTTCAATGGTTAAAAACGAATGCACACGAAAAACTAAAATAACCAACACAGAAGTTTTGTTTTGACAAATTATTGCTATGGATAAAATACTCTGCGTGATGTGTTTTTTAATTCTTTATTAGAATGATAAAATTGATAAAATTATTCAAAAACCTTCTAGGGCAAACAAGCGAGTATCAATGAAACCAGCATGCAAGACTCGACGCCAAACCGTGTAGATTTTGATCCCGGGCTGTAGTCGATTCCGATTACAGCAAGTAAAACTGCTCAGATTTATTTTGTGGCGAAAACCTACGGTTAGTGTCATTCGGTGCAGTGAATTGCTGCATTCAGAAGATACAAATTGTCGTGGCTATGCATGCGTTCTGGCCCGCGATCGAATACCGGTAAAGTGCCCGGATTCCGCAGATTAATCTAACTACGCATCCGCAATATTCGATGGGCTGCCGAAATGGTCTGTGTAATTTGCTTTGGAAGATGAACAATTTGAGTATGTAGAAAAATGAGGTAGAGAGCAGTTTTTGAGAGAACATGATTTGTAGGAAAATTAATAAATATTGACTGCAATTAATGATAAATGTTGCATTGTATTATTTATAAACCAAAAGGAACCTGCGATACCATAAAGTTTTTCGAAAATATAGGATAATTTAGTAATTGAAATTGGAGATTTGGAAGAAGTGTGCATACTTGTCCAAGTTGTTCCCCGGTACTCTTAGAATCGCTCTTCCAGGTGAGTTCTGTCACAATAAGTGACTATAGTCACCAAAATGACTCCGGTGATCGCTTTTTTCGCTCTTGGGCTCTGTTCTCACAGTCACGTCATTTAGTGACTAGAAGTAAATTTTCTTCCAATCACTAGGTAGCTGACGTGACTGTGAGAATAGGGCCCCTTATCTCATCCAACTAGGTGAGGTGACAGTGAGAATGGCTCTTAACTTAACTTTTCCTATACAAAAATTTGCTTCAAACGTGATTCCATTATATATTTTTGTATTTTTATTTGCGTGGCTTTCATTCTTCACGTCTGTTGATCTAGTTTGTATTGCTCTGATAACTAATAATCTATGAGCATTATGTATGCTATATGCTACTCTGTTGGTTGGGATAAATAAATGAAATATCTGTGCTTTCACCTCATTGAAACATACATTATAATTTTATACAAGAATAAAAGTGTTAATGTATGTTAAACATATATTGTGCAGTGCGCAGCAAACATTTATGATTTTCGATGACTTGGCTGGAGAATAATGCAATTGCCGGGCGCCCAGTATGCACCGAAAACGGTTTTTCAGCATTCCGATTGTCCGTTCAATAATTTCTCTTGCTAAGCTATGCCGCCCTTTGAAATTGCTTTCTTCGCTTCCATCTTCCGGTACTCGGTGGGGAGGTATGTGCCCGTGATAACATTACCATTTATTCTTCATATGGATTTTAAGTGGTTTGAACCAAATAGAATTAACGTTTGGATTTTTATCAGTGTTGGAATCATACGACGCTGGTGGGCTTTTTCAGTAAAAGTAGCACGATGAATATTGAATTTCTTCAAGGTTTTCTATAAAATGAGCACCGGACTACGAATGTTCTCTATTGACAGTTCCAATTGTGTTCGAAAATTCCAGTGCTCCCGAAGGTAAATCGATCGAAATAGGTGAGACCAAAAAGAATAGGGAAAGAGACGAATAGTGTGAAGCCAAAAATACCTTATTGAGCAGACCAATCGTGCAATGTAAATAAACATTACTCATGCCTGTGTTGGAGGAGATAAGTATTGTACTTCTATCAAAAAAGAAATTTGAATTTTCATCAGAATTTAGTTCAATCGTGATTGTAAGGTGCATTCTAGAGTATATGTATGAGTAAAAATAAGCTTTAGAATTATTTCATCTCTTTGTTTCGAAATGCACATCGTTTGATAAACAAATCCATCGATCGACATACGGTTTGTTTTCAAAATATAATAGGAGTCATTTAAAGTGCTGCCTATAGAAGCGGTTGCCAAAATTCTAGTGTTGAAATCATCATAAAGGGCGTGTTGCCGTTTTGACTGATTTTCACTCTTCGTCTCCCTATTCTCGTTGGGTGAGACGATCGGAATAGGGAGTACCATATTCGAAGTCGAACGAAATATTGGTTTCGAACGAAATGCAAATCCGTCGGAATATAGAATAGGGGTGACGATTCGAAAGTATCTCACATTCCTATTCCCGTTTACGTTCGTACCAATTCGATCCATTCGTTCTTTCGAACATCATTCGTTCGAACGAACAGAGTCATTCTTGTTTACGCCCAGTAAATTTTGTAGAGCTCAATCGGCCCGATTATCAGGCCGATGATCGGGCCGACTAAGCCCGATAACGGGCCGATCAGAGGAGGATATCGGGTTTATATCCTGCAATTTTGCACCATTTGCATAAACCGCGTCAACCTTCGAATATGTCAAACGCATCGACGTAATCGGACCGACGTGAGCCCGATGTCGAACTATAGAAAATCGGGCGATCGTCGTGCTCCTTATTTTGCTTTTCTTCTTCTTATTTTATTCGTTTGGGTTTTCTTTTTATTTCAAATAAAAACAAAAACAGCAATATTTTTTGCTTCAAATTTTTTATTAGCGTCAGATTTTTTCAAGTATACTTATGAGCATGTCAAGCAGGCACCCTCCACATCAAAATCGAGTACCATTAGTTTGATTTCTTCCGTACCGTTGCGTGATCCTACGGCACAAATTTGTAGAGTCGCATCGCGAGAGCCACTGATGACTTTATTTCCGTGTAAATGCATACAACGAGCAGTCTAAGTGTGGCCATATAGCGTATGTAACAGTTGGCCAGTTTCAGCGTTCCACACCTTCAACCTGCGGTCAGTACTGCCGAAGATGATTATGTCTCCGGCCATTTGTGACAACCAGACTCCACCTGTGTGGTTAACCAATGTTCGAAGGTACTTTCCGGTGTTGGCAAACCACACTTTGAACGTATTGTCGTCGGAACCGGATTGCCGCATGTACGCCACTTTCCATTGGGACGAAATGGGAGGCATATTGCTGGCATAGCCCCGTTTCTGACGGTCACCTCCCATCGCTTCCATCACGATGGCAGCTTCCTTGCTATTTTCCTTCTCTTGGTTCCAGGTAGAACAGCACTTGAAGTGCGAGCTCCTTCAGAGCAAGTAAAATAAAATCTCGCGGGAATTGGGATTCGATAACCGTCATCATGTGCCGCACCTGGGTCGGGCCGTAATGTTCGGTCAGCAGATCTACTGCCACCAGACGTTTGACGGGAGTCCATCGCTGGAAGTGTTGCAACGAATCGTTTACCTCGGGAGGAGAATTATGCTTCGGAAAGTCTTTCGCTATCTCATCGTTTAGGATGTTGGCGTTGAAGTAAGATTAGACGGACAGAGTAAAGTTCTCGGCGAATCTAAAGCTAACCGTTTCATACTACTAAAGTTGAGGGACTCCGACCTTGCGTTGTCACAGTTATTCCCTACGGTTTCGGATCCTATAGTACGACCGGTGCCGCTTCTGAACAACATCCGATTCTCAGTCAACTTGCGCTTCCGATACGTGCCTCCGGAGTTGGGATCATGAGCTAGAATATTTTCCGCAGCATCCATGTGAATATAGCTGGACAAATCAACGTCTCGTGAAGGCAGTTCGTCCTCGATGCTTGCAAGACCGCCGAGATCGGTGCCACCATGTCCTTCATCATCAGTGTAATCTCGCCATGTGCAAGTTTCCTCATCCTATTCTTCCTCGCAATCGGCTTAGTTTTCGTCATCGCATTCGTGCTCTTCTACAGCAGCAGCCAGCTCTAGTGACATAGACATAAGGTACTTCTGTGAAATTAATACGTAATCATATTAATTTACGATAAAATGGTATCGTCAAATTTTGTACGTACCGAAATCCAACCTGATACACAGGAAAGCCATACGTGAAGCAATGGGACTCATCCAACTCGGACGAGTTTGCAATTGTAATTTTGCAGTAGCACGATGATCGGATGAGAGCAACTTCTGGGCAGGTTAATGTGTCTTAATTAGTAACCAGCGTGGACTACCGTGTAGATCAGGTTTAAACAGTTTTTCCTAAGAAAGTCCTTCACAAGTGCCAAGAAAACGAATAAACTACCAAATGTGATGAACCCGCTCAACACCTGAAAATACAACATACGTGATTAAATTTTAATACATTATACATTGGCTGTTTACCTATAGCATCAAGTTGGATTGGCCTAGATTTTTCTTAGTGGTTGTCGTAGAATGAAGTACAACGATAGTAGGATGGCACGTGGAATATTCAGTCAAAAGCAAATTTAGTAAGCCAAGTCGGTCAGGAGAGTAATGTCGATTTCCGCATTGCTTTTTGTTATTCGGGTCCTGCGTGGTCGTGACAAGTCGGTTCCAGCTCATGCTCAACATATGCTGAAACGCACCTCGGAAACGCCATCATGGTATCGAAAGATTCAGTGTTTTGAAATCTAGCGGATTTATGTAGAACATGATCAGCAGCTTCGTAATGCTGAGCGTTTGGATGATTTTCCTTAGAAACGTAGCATGGCGGAGATATCCATCAATACTTCAGCCAATCGATGTGTTATGTTTAGGTCCAATATTATGACCGGTTCGTAGAAGAGGTACCTGGCAAATAGTATTTTATTTTATTTATGCATTCACCAGGAACAGTTTGGTGTGATCGTTTATTTTTGGTATATGCATGAGCATTGGTTTGCTTCTCTAATACTGTCAACTTACAATAAACTTCAGCGGCGATGAGGTATGTTTGCGTTTTTGACTATCTGCAGGCAGAGCAAGCTTTGAGCTTCTGCTTTGTAAAAAAGTACATTTCAATGTCTGAGGTTTCCAGTTGCTGCGGTTGATACTTTCCAAGTATCCAAATATGGAAAAATCTCATGAAAAGTAATCAATGTATTTGGGGGAATTGGTAGTATTGCTGATTGATTTTCGTGAAGATTTTTCCAATGTGCAGTGGTCCGATTCCAGAATTTAGGATGAGAAAAACATTTGTGACTAAGCTACTGGTTCTAGAAATTTCATGTCTTCGGAACATTATAACTTTTTAAATGTTTTTTTTACTTCAATAGCGTCTTCACAAAACTTTTAGAGCTTAAAGAGACGAATATTGTTTATATAGACAGATTTGAGATAACTCGTTTAGTTCAAAAGTTATGAGCTTTTATAGCAAAAAAATACGCGTGAATAAATTCGATTTTGTAACTCTATGACCATTCACATATTTGAGTGTGTTCTTGGATGGCCACGCGGACCGTCATTCTGATATTTAGTTTTCGGTGTGCGGATCACATTCTGACAGGGAGTGAGTTACTCCATATCACTATCACTGGTCATGTCGACATGGAACGTGTTGACCAGTGGGTATGAGAGCTTTTTAGTTGATTTAATTGAAGGCATGGACCTAGACTTCTGGAATCGAGGATAGAGATTTCCTGACTTGACCGATACATGATCGCGCGAGTGCGGGGGACTGTAGGTTCACGCTTGAGATCGCGTTTGAATGTTTATAAGTGCTGAGACGTTCATATTATCACGGTGATGTTATCATGTCTGCAAGAGCGCGGGTGTAGGTTGCATGGATGATAACGAAGGGCTCAAGCATTTGTATCACAGAGAACAGACATATAAGCTAGAACAAAGTTTCCCGAAAAACCTGTGTAAACATTTAAAAGAAAATACGTTGATAATCACCATCGCATACAGGTTTGCATGCGTGAGTCACCATTGTATCCAAGTTTGCAAACAATTGCCGTAAATCGATTGCTGGCCGATCGCAGCGTCGGCCAGTGGTAAATTGTTACTTGCTGTTGTCATTTCAAAGCGACAATTTTTTTTTTTTACACAAGTTTAAAACTTTACTTGTATGTCAGTTCTCAGTGTTTGTATGTCCGTTTGTTGCGCGTATGTGACTTCGTGAGTATAAGTTCGATTTTTATGTCGCCATGGAACGTGTAGTTTGGTAGATATGAGCATCAACTTTTTGATTGGTCTACCTGAAGGCATTGGACTTATGCTACTAGGACCGAGAATTGTAATATCGCGAGGACACATTATTTTTATAAACGTGATGCCATTCGCATGTTCGCGTGTTCTTCAATGATCGCGCGTGCACGTCTTGGTCCAACTGAAAGCATGAGTTTGGGCTGCTAGGATCAATGGTAGAGACTTGCGGACGTTACCGATTCATGATTGCGCGAGCGATGGGTTGATGCTTGAGACCGCGTTAGCAAATTTTTAGGTGCAAACGTTCACTTAATTACTGTTTGAATTTTGGTGACATCGCGGGCGTTTGCATTTGTGACCAGGTTTGTGTTATCGCGAAGGCCACGTTTGTACTTTTGGAATGAGATTGTGAGTGTATATGAGAGAATAAGCAATTTGTGTTAGTGAGTGTTAGCATGCATTTAATTTAAAATATAGCAATAAAAGAAGGGTGCCTCCTGAGAGAATTGGGCCCTAAACCCACATTGTATATTATTTGACCATGGCAGTGGATAATAAAGGTCGCCATGTTAAGTACTAAAACTCATCACAATGTAGCTTAACTAAAAAGAAAATAATCGTATCCCAAGTTTCTGTGATATCATCACTGTAATACTGCTTTAGTGGAAATGCCCCCAGACCACATCAAGGTACAGTATCATGAGGGATGTTGTTTATCTATCTGATCTCGTCGCTGTTGTGCTATCTTATGACAAACGCCATTTTGCACATTTCGAGAAAAACTATTTTCAAAGTTTGAGATTGAATATCTTGATAATTATAAATGGTATAAACAATTCAAGGAAGACAATTGATGCTTCGATCTATTCGGTATTAATCTCTCATATACAGTAATGTTTCGATTATATCACTATGCGTAGTATGATATTAATCAATACTCGTTTATATCACCCTCGATTATATCACGGTTTTGTCTCGATTATATCACGCTTTTTGCCTTTCTCAATAGAAAGGTATTGCAATTGCTCTGAAAACCGACTTTTTAACGGAGGCCCGGAGGGCCGAGTGACATATACCATTCGATTCAGTTCGTCGAGTTCGGCAAATGTCTGTGTGTGTCTGTATGTGTGTGTATGTGCGTCTGTGTGTGTGTATGTGACCAAAAATGTCACTCATTTTTCTCAGAGATGGCTGAACCGATTTTGACAAACTTAGTCTCAAATGAAAGGTGCAACGTTTCCATAGGCTGCTATTGAATTTATAATGGATCCGACTTCCGGTTCCGAAATTACAGGGTGATGAGTACTAACACGCAGAAAATGTCGATTTTAATAAATTCTGCAATGAATGTATAAAGGTGAAAATTTTTCCAAAATATGACCACAACTGCTTCGATTTGTAGTATTAGGTCACTAACATCCATTCAAAGTCTATTTGGCCACATTGGCCACCATCATCGGTTCCGGAAGCCCCGGCGGAAGTATCTAAATTTGAATAACAGTCATCTCGGAGATGGCTAGACCGATTCGACTATACTTGGCCTCAAATGAAAGGTATTACGTCCCCGTAAATGGCTATTTAATTTCATCTCGATCCGACTTCCGGTTCCGGAGTTACAGGTAGTGGCGTGCGATCACATAGCAAATTGTGATTCAAACCGATACTCCAATGAAAGCAAAAAAGGTAAAAATTTCGCTAAAATGTCTCTCAAACAACTTAAATTGGTTGTTCTAGGTCACCGACGGCCAACCAAACGTTCGTTGACTACATTGACCACCATAGACGGTTCCGGGAGTGCCCGGGAAAAGCGGCCATCTTTCAAAATTGACGAACTCACATCAGTTTCCCGGAAATGGTTGGGCCGATTTTCACAAACTTAGTCCCAAATGATAGCTATAATATCCCCATAGATGTCTATAAAGTTTCGTACGGATCGCTTATATGGGTCCGGAAATATAGACTAAATAGTCCGGTCACATATGAAATTCCCATATAAGCCGGAACTCAAAATTTTTTTTCAAAGGAGGGACCCCATGAAATTTTAGAAATCGAATTCGTATTTTTGAAGCCAAAAATCTTTAAGGTTGGACAGAGAAAGGGTAAAATTCACAAACGAAAAAAGCAGTTTTTTTTCCACACCGTATGTCAGATCTTCATAAAAATCAATCAGCGTATGTAGAATGTTGTTACAGTACTGCTGATTGATTTTTATGAAGATCTGACATACGGTGTGGAAAAAACTGCTTTTTTCGTTTGTGAATTTTACCCTTTCTCTGTCCAACCTTAAAATGCATGAAACGTCAAGATTTTATGTTATATCGAAATTTTTTTTTATAAAAATCGACTTTTTGGGACTGCCGATTTCCCACCTTTTTTCAGTTCAATATTACCGTGGCTGTTTTTTCCTTTTCAAAATTTTAGAACTCGAATAATGATTTATTTTTCTGTATATATTTGTCATGTGATGTATATTAATAAAATGCAATATATGCATTTAAATGCTTTTAATGAATATAAACAACGCACACATTCTCGTGATTCATGATTGAGAAAGGTACAATTGCACCGCTAGGAGGATTAAAATAGGTTTTTTAAATATGGACAAGACACACTACGTTTTTAAGACACATGTTGTATCCTGGCACTTTTAGGATTTTTTTACAATTGATTTTCTTTATTTATATGTAGGATAATGAGCCTATTATTGGGTTTCGGATTATATATGATGAGGTCGGTCAAAAAGTCGAACTTTTTCATACTTTTATCTTAAAGTATACACCCTTATTCTTGTTTATGACGAATGCGAGATTCGATCAAAAGTGGTTTGCATTCCCGTTTACGACAGCAAAATCAAGTGGGCGTACTATTCCTTCGAATAGCTACCGAACGAATATCGCATTCGTCGTAAACAAGAATAAGGGTGATAGATTCTATCTGGAAATCTGTATTTTTATAGAGGTTTAAGCAGTAGAAGCAAAGTTATAGCGCTGTTCATCTTGTTCCTTTACGTGAGCGTGGCGCGAAACTTTAAACGTGAATAATCTCGAAATCATGTTTTATCAAAAACTTTGTTGCAATGACTAGGATTGCCGAAATATCTATCGGCTGATTCCAATTTTAGTTTTAAATTCTTCGTAACTCATTTGCCGTGTCCTCAAGGGATCGTCTGCTGTAGCGGGTAAACAAATCGATTACTTTTTTATTCACTTAATTGTTAGTTATCCACAAGAAAATCTAACAAAAATAATGAGAAAAGCAAATTACGCAATATATGGTAGGTATGCTGAGATATGCATTTTCTCTTGAATTAATGTTAATACTTTTCTTTTGAAAGGACAACATCAACTATTGGAGATGGGACTTTTTCTACGGATGTTGAAACAACGAGATCTGAATCGTAATCTTTTCAAATACACTGATTTTAATAGTCAAGATATTTGTCCAAAACATGCCAGATTCCTTCAAGCTTAGTTTTGGGTGGTTCAACAATTTATGAAACGGTACGGGATACGTAGAGTGAAGCTGTGTGGGAAAAATTATCCGCTGATGCCATACCGTTTGAACCAATGCGATAAACAAAGATGGCAGACGCTGCTCTAACCAACGGCTTCAAAAGGGTAGTGTGATAATAAAAGCATGGCAAAAATAGGCTCATTACCCTACTATGATTTAATCTTTATGACTAACTTTAACTTTTTATTAATATTTGTTTATAGAAATACATGGGTTAATGCTTGAATGTAATTTTTTGTTTTGTTTTGAATATATCACGCTTCAAATATATCGCGCTAAAATACAGACCGACCGTGATATAATCGAAACATACTGTATTACGTAGATCAGCTGACTATGTTGCGAGTTTTTACTATAAATGTAAACAAAAGTCGCACTCACACGTGTCATAGGCTGGCATTGATGACAAAATTTGTATGGCGTGTCATAATCGTGCATGGAATATTAACTTTTATTCATATCTTTGGCTTCATTTGGTCTGTAAACAATAGGTGAAATGCATTTTGAAGGAAATGAGTCAGGGAATCTAGAAAAAAATAGTTAGTTTTGGATACAGTGTTGCCAAATATGCTATATTTCCAGTTTAAAACTTAAATTGCATTTTTCTCACAATTCGTGCATTTTTGTTTTGAAAATGATTATGCCATTATGTTTCTCAGATAGTTTTACATATACAAACATCTTATACATCAAGATAATTTGAGCCAATCCCCAGACACAGTCATTTGAAGCAAAAAATTAAAAAGCAGAATATCAAAATTCTGTAAACGTCACTTTGTAGAGCTTTTTTAGACCAGTAATGTGGCATATCTAACTTAGTTTGCCCCAAAATGGCGTTTGTCATAAGATAGCACAACAGCGACCATCTTATTTTAAAAATGGTTGCTTCGTTACACTGACCGTTTTACTTTTAATGCTACAAAATGTAGTAATATTCTCAATATTCAAACTAAAATAAAATGAGATAAACAAAAATGATCTGAGATTTTTTCTTAAAATATTTTATCGATTGTGGTATTTCGAATGCAAAAAGAAGAAATCAATTTCACTTTCTCTATTTTGTGATATCAACATTTGAAAAGGTTGTGCTTTTTGCTAAAAATGTCTTTTGAACTAAGTTAGCTATCTCAAATCTGTCTATTTAAATAATATTCGTCACGATTAGCTCTAAAAGTTTTGTGAAGACGCTATTGAAGGAAAAATATTATTTTAAAAGTTATAAAGAAAAAAACTGAATTTTTTAGGATTATTAATTAATTAAAACCAATAATGTTACAAATATGGCGTCCTCAGCAAAGCTGCTTGAACAAGGTTGTATTATAATTTTGCGGAACACTTGATTGTTCTATCTCTTTTTATTTCGAAAATAATTTCCAGATCGTACAAACAATTAGGACCACCCTAATGTCACCCATCACAAAAAATGTCTCAATTAACACAGATTATTTGTTCAGAAGACATGAAATCTCTAGAACCAGTAGTTTAATCACAAATGTTTTGGTCATCCCAAATTCTGGATTCGGACCAGTGTGCAATGGTGTGAGAAAAAAGTGTTTTTTTCGTTTTCCAAGATGACCGCTTTTCCAAGCTTTCTCAGTTGAACCTTAATGAGTTTCTGTAATAAAGGCACACATTAAACTCATGCAGAAAAAAAAAACAAAATTAAGTGTGGTTTCGGCTTAGAGTCGGCAGGCAGTCTAGTTTGATTATTGAAATAGGGAATATATTTGTAAAGTGGTATATAATTTCCTAATCATTTTAGATAGTATGGTACATAGACTGATTCATTTTTTGATTTTTAACTCCACCAGGCTCAACTGATTCCTTTTATGGCCCTTAGTAACTTTGCAAATTTTGGTACCAATCGCTTGTGTTTACGGACCCTCCAAAAATTTCAAAACAAATTTTTGTTTTAGAGATAAGAATTTTTAAATACAACTAATCGTTAGGGTACGAGAAATAGTCCTATACTATTGTAATTTGTTGAGTTTTGAGATTTTGGTTGATCTATTGGTCTTCAATCGTGATCACTGCAAATCTCTTAAATAAAATAGGATTTCGGGGAAAACCCATAACTCCAATATATTTTGATAAAGCAATGCTTTTTTTCACTGAAAAATGTGCTATCAAAATACTTTAACTTTGATGTAATAAAATCATTGTTTTATGTCTCTACGTAACTTCAAACTTTCTTAAAAATTTTCTCACGAAAATGTTTGTAACCCCTTAATCAGCATTAGTTCAGTGGTGTCTTCTTGCTAACTTATTTTTTATTCAACAATATAAAAATCTTTCTCTTTCACAATCGTGTGTAATTATCAGGCTTGTTATTTGGTCACTCAATGTGCACAAAGAGCGAAATAAACCGATGAAAAAAGAGCAGCACAAAAACACTGAGATGTGCAGAACGACCGCACAAAGAAAAACTTGAAAACGAAAGAGAGAAAGATTTGTGCACCAAGAGCTGCACAATTTCGCGCAGAGTCACCTTGAAGAGCCATTTTTTTGTGCCTCCCATCACTGCCAAGCAGGTAGCAATGCGAATCAAACTACAATTCAGATAAAGATTGATCGGAAGAACGTTTTAAAAATGGGTTTTGGTTGCCTTCTCTGCTTCCTTGCGCGTGGGACCAAGATTTACACTAAAGAAATTTTATTTCTACTCCTTGAGGTGTGCGGCCATGGAGTAGAATGCAAGTATGGGAGTAACACACATCGGAGTGAGTGAGAGGTTTATTGTGAAAGAGAGGAGCAGTGGTTCGCATGAAAAGTGCAAAGAGCGTTTTTTATTCTTCTCTTTATTTGCTCTGAGATGCATTCCATCCCTGGTAATTATAAATTTGGAGTAATTTTTTAAGGGTACTATTTATTTAGATATTTTTTAAAATAAGCTTTTTGATGCTTTGTCCATAGAATGAATTTGTATCACTTAGGTAATTGTTTCATAACATTTTAGAAAATTACGCAGGAAACATCACACATCTAACCGGTTGATCTTCGGAACAACCTGAACCACCCTAATTCCATTTATTCGAAAAAATCGCCAACAAAATACTAACAAAGTTTTCCAAAGACATCATGTGGCTAAAGCAAACCATTTGGGCGTAAGCAGTTTTATATTCCTAAATACGGCTTTGGGACCATAGTGCGTAACGTTCTAGCCTACGCGCTTTCCCCCATATGTCACAACATATGTCGTAACCCCTCCCCCGAAAAGCAATACGTAATTTAGAAATGGCCTTTATTACAACAAAATATGAATTGCACATTTTTAAAAAGAATTGCAATGTTCAACAACAATGTTGCCAAAACGGAACCTATTTGTTGTCAAAATAAGAGTGTGCCAAAAACGGAATCATAATGTACTTGCTTTTTCGAATGATTTTTCATTTCAGATGTAAAAACATATTGTAAAGAAAATATAAAATAAATAAAAAATATAATAGTATAAGAGTTATCAATAAGGTGTTAGATGGAATTCTAAAATTCTAAAACTCTAAAATTCTAAAACTCTAAAACTCTAAAACTCGAAAATCCTAAAATTCTAAAATTCTAAAACTCTAAAACTCTAAATCTCTAGAACTCTAAAACTCTAAAATTCTAAAATTCTAATATTCTAAAATTCTAAAATTCTAAAATTCTAAAATTCTAAAATTCTAAAATTATAATATTCTGAAATTCTAAAATTCTAAAATTCTAAAATTCTAAAATTCTAAAATTCTAAAATTCTAAAATTCTAAAATTCTAAAATTCTAAAATTCTAAAATTCTAAAATTCTAAAATTCTAAAATTCTAAAATTCTAAAATTCTAACATTCTAAAATTCTAAAATTCTAAAATTCTAAAATTCTAAAATTCTAAAATTCTAAAATTCTAAAATTCTAAAATTCTAAAATTCTAAAATTCTAAAATTCTAAAATTCTAAAATTCTAAAATTCTAAAATTCTAAAATTCTAAAATTCTAAAATTCTAAAATTCTAAAATTCTAAAATTCTAAAATTCTAAAATTCTAAAATTCTAAAATTCTAAAATTCTAAAATTCTAAAATTCTAAAATTCTAAAATTCTAAAATTCTAAAATTCTAAAATTCTAAAATTCTAAAATTCTAAAATTCTAAAATTCTAAAATTCTAAAATTCTAAAATTCTAAAATTCTAAAATTCTAAAATTCTAAAATTCTAAAATTCTAAAATTCTAAAATTCTAAAATTCTAAAATTCTAAAATTCTAAAATTCTAAAATTCTAAAATTCTAAAATTCTAAAATTCTAAAATTCTAAAATTCTAAAATTCTAAAATTCTAAAATTCTAAAATTCTAAAATTCTAAAATTCTAAAATTCTAAAATTCTAAAATTCTAAAATTCTAAAATTCTAAAATTCTAAAATTCTAAAATTCTAAAATTCTAAAATTCTAAAATTCTAAAATTCTAAAATTCTAAAATTCTAAAATTCTAAAATTCTAAAATTCTAAAATTCTAAAATTCTAAAATTCTAAAATTCTAAAATTCTAAAATTCTAAAATTCTAAAATTCTAAAATTCTAAAATTCTAAAATTCTAAAATTCTAAAATTCTAAAATTCTAAAATTCTAAAATTCTAAAATTCTAAAATTCTAAAATTCTAAAATTCTAAAATTCTAAAATTCTAAAATTCTAAAATTCTAAAATTCTAAAATTCTAAAATTCTAAAATTCTAAAATTCTAAAATTCTAAAATTCTAAAATTCTAAAATTCTAAAATTCTAAAATTCTAAAATTCTAAAATTCTAAAATTCTAAAATTCTAAAATTCTAAAATTCTAAAATTCTAAAATTCTAAAATTCTAAAATTCTAAAATTCTAAAATTCTAAAATTCTAAAATTCTAAAATTCTAAAATTCTAAAATTCTAAAATTCTAAAATTCTAAAATTCTAAAATTCTAAAATTCTAAAATTCTAAAATTCTAAAATTCTAAAATTCTAAAATTCTAAAATTCTAAAATTCTAAAATTCTAAAATTCTAAAATTCTAAAATTCTAAAATTCTAAAATTCTAAAATTCTAAAATTCTAAAATTCTAAAATTCTAAAATTCTAAAATTCTAAAATTCTAAAATTCTAAAATTCTAAAATTCTAAAATTCTAAAATTCTAAAATTCTAAAATTCTAAAATTCTAAAATTCTAAAATTCTAAAATTCTAAAATTCTAAAATTCTAAAATTCTAAAATTCTAAAATTCTAAAATTCTAAAATTCTAAAATTCTAAAATTCTAAAATTCTAAAATTCTAAAATTCTAAAATTCTAAAATTCTAAAATTCTAAAATTCTAAAATTCTAAAATTCTAAAATTCTAAAATTCTAAAATTCTAAAATTCTAAAATTCTAAAATTCTAAAATTCTAAAATTCTAAAATTCTAAAATTCTAAAATTCTAAAATTCTAAAATTCTAAAATTCTAAAATTCTAAAATTCTAAAATTCTAAAATTCTAAAATTCTAAAATTCTAAAATTCTAAAATTCTAAAATTCTAAAATTCTAAAATTCTAAAATTCTAAAATTCTAAAATTCTAAAATTCTAAAATTCTAAAATTCTAAAATTCTAAAATTCTAAAATTCTAAAATTCTAAAATTCTAAAATTCTAAAATTCTAAAATTCTAAAATTCTAAAATTCTAAAATTCTAAAATTCTAAAATTCTAAAATTCTAAAATTCTAAAATTCTAAAATTCTAAAATTCTAAAATTCTAAAATTCTAAAATTCTAAAATTCTAAAATTCTAAAATTCTAAAATTCTAAAATTCTAAAATTCTAAAATTCTAAAATTCTAAAATTCTAAAATTCTAAAATTCTAAAATTCTAAAATTCTAAAATTCTAAAATTCTAAAATTCTAAAATTCTAAAATTCTAAAATTCTAAAATTCTAAAATTCTAAAATTCTAAAATTCTAAAATTCTAAAATTCTAAAATTCTAAAATTCTAAAATTCTAAAATTCTAAAATTCTAAAATTCTAAAATTCTAAAATTCTAAAATTCTAAAATTCTAAAATTCTAAAATTCTAAAATTCTAAAATTCTAAAATTCTAAAATTCTAAAATTCTAAAATTCTAAAATTCTAAAATTCTAAAATTCTAAAATTCTAAAATTCTAAAATTCTAAAATTCTAAAATTCTAAAATTCTAAAATTCTAAAATTCTAAAATTCTAAAATTCTAAAATTCTAAAATTCTAAAATTCTAAAATTCTAAAATTCTAAAATTCTAAAATTCTAAAATTCTAAAATTCTAAAATTCTAAAATTCTAAAATTCTAAAATTCTAAAATTCTAAAATTCTAAAATTCTAAAATTCTAAAATTCTAAAATTCTAAAATTCTAAAATTCTAAAATTCTAAAATTCTAAAATTCTAAAATTCTAAAATTCTAAAATTCTAAAATTCTAAAATTCTAAAATTCTAAAATTCTAAAATTCTAAAATTCTAAAATTCTAAAATTCTAAAATTCTAAAATTCTAAAATTCTAAAATTCTAAAATTCTAAAATTCTAAAATTCTAAAATTCTAAAATTCTAAAATTCTAAAATTCTAAAATTCTAAAATTCTAAAATTCTAAAATTCTAAAATTCTAAAATTCTAAAATTCTAAAATTCTAAAATTCTAAAATTCTAAAATTCTAAAATTCTAAAATTCTAAAATTCTAAAATTCTAAAATTCTAAAATTCTAAAATTCTAAAATTCTAAAATTCTAAAATTCTAAAATTCTAAAATTCTAAAATTCTAAAATTCTAAAATTCTAAAATTCTAAAATTCTAAAATTCTAAAATTCTAAAATTCTAAAATTCTAAAATTCTAAAATTCTAAAATTCTAAAATTCTAAAATTCTAAAATTCTAAAATTCTAAAATTCTAAAATTCTAAAATTCTAAAATTCTAAAATTCTAAAATTCTAAAATTCTAAAATTCTAAAATTCTAAAATTCTAAAATTCTAAAATTCTAAAATTCTAAAATTCTAAAATTCTAAAATTCTAAAATTCTAAAATTCTAAAATTCTAAAATTCTAAAATTCTAAAATTCTAAAATTCTAAAATTCTAAAATTCTAAAATTCTAAAATTCTAAAATTCTAAAATTCTAAAATTCTAAAATTCTAAAATTCTAAAATTCTAAAATTCTAAAATTCTAAAATTCTAAAATTCTAAAATTCTAAAATTCTAAAATTCTAAAATTCTAAAATTCTAAAATTCTAAAATTCTAAAATTCTAAAATTCTAAAATTCTAAAATTCTAAAATTCTAAAATTCTAAAATTCTAAAATTCTAAAATTCTAAAATTCTAAAATTCTAAAATTCTAAAATTCTAAAATTCTAAAATTCTAAAATTCTAAAATTCTAAAATTCTAAAATTCTAAAATTCTAAAATTCTAAAATTCTAAAATTCTAAAATTCTAAAATTCTAAAATTCTAAAATTCTAAAATTCTAAAATTCTAAAATTCTAAAATTCTAAAATTCTAAAATTCTAAAATTCTAAAATTCTAAAATTCTAAAATTCTAAAATTCTAAAATTCTAAAATTCTAAAATTCTAAAATTCTAAAATTCTAAAATTCTAAAATTCTAAAATTCTAAAATTCTAAAATTCTAAAATTCTAAAATTCTAAAATTCTAAAATTCTAAAATTCTAAAATTCTAAAATTCTAAAATTCTAAAATTCTAAAATTCTAAAATTCTAAAATTCTAAAATTCTAAAATTCTAAAATTCTAAAATTCTAAAATTCTAAAATTCTAAAATTCTAAAATTCTAAAATTCTAAAATTCTAAAATTCTAAAATTCTAAAATTCTAAAATTCTAAAATTCTAAAATTCTAAAATTCTAAAATTCTAAAATTCTAAAATTCTAAAATTCTAAAATTCTAAAATTCTAAAATTCTAAAATTCTAAAATTCTAAAATTCTAAAATTCTAAAATTCTAAAATTCTAAAATTCTAAAATTCTAAAATTCTAAAATTCTAAAATTCTAAAATTCTAAAATTCTAAAATTCTAAAATTCTAAAATTCTAAAATTCTAAAATTCTAAAATTCTAAAATTCTAAAATTCTAAAATTCTAAAATTCTAAAATTCTAAAATTCTAAAATTCTAAAATTCTAAAATTCTAAAATTCTAAAATTCTAAAATTCTAAAATTCTAAAATTCTAAAATTCTAAAATTCTAAAATTCTAAAATTCTAAAATTCTAAAATTCTAAAATTCTAAAATTCTAAAATTCTAAAATTCTAAAATTCTAAAATTCTAAAATTCTAAAATTCTAAAATTCTAAAATTCTAAAATTCTAAAATTCTAAAATTCTAAAATTCTAAAATTCTAAAATTCTAAAATTCTAAAATTCTAAAATTCTAAAATTCTAAAATTCTAAAATTCTAAAATTCTAAAATTCTAAAATTCTAAAATTCTAAAATTCTAAAATTCTAAAATTCTAAAATTCTAAAATTCTAAAATTCTAAAATTCTAAAATTCTAAAATTCTAAAATTCTAAAATTCTAAAATTCTAAAATTCTAAAATTCTAAAATTCTAAAATTCTAAAATTCTAAAATTCTAAAATTCTAAAATTCTAAAATTCTAAAATTCTAAAATTCTAAAATTCTAAAATTCTAAAATTCTAAAATTCTAAAATTCTAAAATTCTAAAATTCTAAAATTCTAAAATTCTAAAATTCTAAAATTCTAAAATTCTAAAATTCTAAAATTCTAAAATTCTAAAATTCTAAAATTCTAAAATTCTAAAATTCTAAAATTCTAAAATTCTAAAATTCTAAAATTCTAAAATTCTAAAATTCTAAAATTCTAAAATTCTAAAATTCTAAAATTCTAAAATTCTAAAATTCTAAAATTCTAAAATTCTAAAATTCTAAAATTCTAAAATTCTAAAATTCTAAAATTCTAAAATTCTAAAATTCTAAAATTCTAAAATTCTAAAATTCTAAAATTCTAAAATTCTAAAATTCTAAAATTCTAAAATTCTAAAATTCTAAAATTCTAAAATTCTAAAATTCTAAAATTCTAAAATTCTAAAATTCTAAAATTCTAAAATTCTAAAATTCTAAAATTCTAAAATTCTAAAATTCTAAAATTCTAAAATTCTAAAATTCTAAAATTCTAAAATTCTAAAATTCTAAAATTCTAAAATTCTAAAATTCTAAAATTCTAAAATTCTAAAATTCTAAAATTCTAAAATTCTAAAATTCTAAAATTCTAAAATTCTAAAATTCTAAAATTCTAAAATTCTAAAATTCTAAAATTCTAAAATTCTAAAATTCTAAAATTCTAAAATTCTAAAATTCTAAAATTCTAAAATTCTAAAATTCTAAAATTCTAAAATTCTAAAATTCTAAAATTCTAAAATTCTAAAATTCTAAAATTCTAAAATTCTAAAATTCTAAAATTCTAAAATTCTAAAATTCTAAAATTCTAAAATTCTAAAATTCTAAAATTCTAAAATTCTAAAATTCTAAAATTCTAAAATTCTAAAATTCTAAAATTCTAAAATTCTAAAATTCTAAAATTCTAAAATTCTAAAATTCTAAAATTCTAAAATTCTAAAATTCTAAAATTCTAAAATTCTAAAATTCTAAAATTCTAAAATTCTAAAATTCTAAAATTCTAAAATTCTAAAATTCTAAAATTCTAAAATTCTAAAATTCTAAAATTCTAAAATTCTAAAATTCTAAAATTCTAAAATTCTAAAATTCTAAAATTCTAAAATTCTAAAATTCTAAAATTCTAAAATTCTAAAATTCTAAAATTCTAAAATTCTAAAATTCTAAAATTCTAAAATTCTAAAATTCTAAAATTCTAAAATTCTAAAATTCTAAAATTCTAAAATTCTAAAATTCTAAAATTCTAAAATTCTAAAATTCTAAAATTCTAAAATTCTAAAATTCTAAAATTCTAAAATTCTAAAATTCTAAAATTCTAAAATTCTAAAATTCTAAAATTCTAAAATTCTAAAATTCTAAAATTCTAAAATTCTAAAATTCTAAAATTCTAAAATTCTAAAATTCTAAAATTCTAAAATTCTAAAATTCTAAAATTCTAAAATTCTAAAATTCTAAAATTCTAAAATTCTAAAATTCTAAAATTCTAAAATTCTAAAATTCTAAAATTCTAAAATTCTAAAATTCTAAAATTCTAAAATTCTAAAATTCTAAAATTCTAAAATTCTAAAATTCTAAAATTCTAAAATTCTAAAATTCTAAAATTCTAAAATTCTAAAATTCTAAAATTCTAAAATTCTAAAATTCTAAAATTCTAAAATTCTAAAATTCTAAAATTCTAAAATTCTAAAATTCTAAAATTCTAAAATTCTAAAATTCTAAAATTCTAAAATTCTAAAATTCTAAAATTCTAAAATTCTAAAATTCTAAAATTCTAAAATTCTAAAATTCTAAAATTCTAAAATTCTAAAATTCTAAAATTCTAAAATTCTAAAATTCTAAAATTCTAAAATTCTAAAATTCTAAAATTCTAAAATTCTAAAATTCTAAAATTCTAAAATTCTAAAATTCTAAAATTCTAAAATTCTAAAATTCTAAAATTCTAAAATTCTAAAATTCTAAAATTCTAAAATTCTAAAATTCTAAAATTCTAAAATTCTAAAATTCTAAAATTCTAAAATTCTAAAATTCTAAAATTCTAAAATTCTAAAATTCTAAAATTCTAAAATTCTAAAATTCTAAAATTCTAAAATTCTAAAATTCTAAAATTCTAAAATTCTAAAATTCTAAAATTCTAAAATTCTAAAATTCTAAAATTCTAAAATTCTAAAATTCTAAAATTCTAAAATTCTAAAATTCTAAAATTCTAAAATTCTAAAATTCTAAAATTCTAAAATTCTAAAATTCTAAAATTCTAAAATTCTAAAATTCTAAAATTCTAAAATTCTAAAATTCTAAAATTCTAAAATTCTAAAATTCTAAGATTCTAAGATTCTAAAATTCTAAAATTCTAAAATTCTAAAATTCTAAAATTCTAAGATTCTAAGATTCTAAAATTCTAAAATTCTAAAATTCTAAAATTCTAAAATTCTAAAATTCTAAAATTCTAAAATTTTAAAATTCTAAAATTCTAAAATTCTAAAATTCTAAACTTCCAAAAATTCTAAAATTCTAAAATTCTAAAACTCTTAAATTCTAAAATTTTGTTTAGAAAAATCTCTTTAGCCCATTTGAAGAATTAATATTGAGTTTTAAAATTCTAAAATTTTTGGGATCCGAAATTCTAAAATTTTTAGATTCCAAAATTCTTAAATTATAAAATTCTAAAATTGTAAAACTCAGAAATTCAAGAATTCTAAAATTCTGAAATTATAAGAATCTAAAATTCTCAAATTCCAAAATTCAATCATTCCAAAATTCTAAACTTCTCAAATCCTGAATTTCTAAATTTTAAAAAATTCTGAATTCTTTACTTCTAGAATTCTAAAATTATAAGACACTAAAATTCTAAAATTCTGAGATTCCAAAATGCTAAAATACTAAAATTAAAATATTCTAAAATTCTAACAGATTTCGTTAATCGTCCATATGGTAACTATTATGATGTGGATCAGGAGATGTCAACATTATTTTCTAGAATCATTAGGTTAAGTAGCTAGATTGGAAAGGCATCTTAAAGATCACAATATAGACGCGAACGGAAGTCTTATTGGAATGTACGTAATATTTCAAAGTTTTTCTTCCATTTAATTCCACTATGTTTATTATAGTTAAATGCACTTGCACTTCACTATTTAACAGATACCGGTGTTTCGATTACTACTTGTAATCTTCTTCAATGTTTGTATTAGTCTATAGACTGATACAACCTGTGTTGCTGAAGCAGTGCAGTCCGCGCAACTGGCAGAAAATGAAGTAAGAACGCAAATACAAATCCGATGGAAGGAGTTTTAAAAAACCTCCAAAAAACCACTGATTATAAGAGATGTACCTTTAAGTTCCACAGGTTTTTGAGGAGCATCGATAGTTTATTAGAGTGCAAGTGATGCCCCAATTTACAATGCAAGGATACAGGCCATACGAGTTAAAATTCACAGAGACACATACAGCATACCTAAATTGTGCAGAACCAGTCACGGCTGGTCCGAAATCAAATCGAATCTATCACTATAGCGATAGGCGTAATGAAGTATGCCTTAGCAGTGATCTCTTGCACATGGGACAAAATTCCAACGTAGAGGGGTTCTATGAAAAGATTTCATACGTAATTTCTCTCCTTTTATAGTAAACCTCCTCAACCTTAACAACGAAAACGAGCAAATGAAAATACAATAGACTCTAACGACCAATTTCTTCACTGGATGAAAATCTCAGTTTTCAAGGTTGCTGGTAACCAATTATTTTTTTTTTTTTTTTTTTTATTTCGATTATAGAGGTTTTAACTTTAAGGTCATTCGCCTCTTCGGGTTAGAAAAATCTCTTGTGAAAAATTTCTAACCCTATGTGCGGGGTCGGGACTTGAACCCAGGTGCGCTGCGTACAAGGCAATCGATTTACCAATACGCTACGCCCACCAATTAGCCGAAAACCGGTTTTCAACGAAAGTGAAGAAATTGGCCGTAAGAAGAGATGGGTCTCAGAACCGCTAGGCTCTATCATTAGAGCTCTAGCCCCAACTACGTTGAAGGATGCTGAGATTACACTTGGAAGAGAGCAATTTCCATCACGGCAAGAGTTTTCCGAAATTACCTGTTCTACCACCTTAAATCCATTTCACATACCCATGAGCCCACCCCCACGGCCTCACCAATCCCAACCATTTACTTTCACTTTACTTTCCAACAACCTGAAATAACTCCAAATTCCCAACAGTTTCGACCAAACCTAAACTTCCAACAGCCCAGACCAAACCCAACTTTCCAAGCACCCAAATCAACCCCAAACTTCCAATATTTTAGAACACCGGTTCCTCAATTTCAGTCACAATTTGTAACAGCTGAGTTACTGTATGGTTTGCGAGCTACTTACCGTTCCAGCTGATTGGTGAATAATTAAAATTAAATTTATCTTCATTACCTTTTCTTCGATGAATCGTACGATTCGCACGTATACCCGTATGTTAATTTGTGACGATAATGATTTCGACACGGCAGGAAGTTTCATTTCATGGCGAATAAATCGTAATATTTACCAATCAAACATTGTCCAACCGTAAACATTTGCAACAATCAAGCTTTCGCAGCTTACTTTCCGCCAGAAAATTGCCTCCTTTGGCTTGAAAACAGCGCTCCGGCAGATTTTGGCCTCCCGGATTGGAAACGGAACGGCATCAAACTCCCGTATTGGATAGCCAACGGTGCGGATGGCGATCGGTTTTCTTGCTGATTCGAGCCTGACATCATTGCAAACCGTTGACGATTATCTATAGCGGAGGTTCTTTGAATATAGCGCAAACGATACCAGCTGGATCGTAAATTTCCACCGGAAACCTATTCCGACATTGAACTATGCACTCGCGTCGATCCAACCAACTTCAATGAAAACTAAACAATGCACTCGCGTCGATCCAACCAACTTCAATGAAAAACATGATGCGACAGGAACGCTTTGTTGAAAAACGTCAAATATTTCGCGATGACGCAATCCGCCAGCTGTTAAATGAAAGAAACGAAAATTCGAATTTTGAACGAGCGAGACGAAAAAGACTTAGATAATACTGTCTCTTTCGCTCTCATGGAGTAAACAAAATTTTCGAGCATTATGCGGTTGATTCGCAGGACAAAAAATTTTCTGGGCGTCGTATCGCTTATTTTTAACGTTGGTGATTCGCAAGTCAAGGGTGACGAATCAACTGTTCGTTTGAATGAAAGTTCGCCAGTTCATAAGTTTTTCTATGATAGGTCTGATGCAATAAAAACCTTTTTCAATGGTTTAAAACGAAAGTACAAGAAAAACTAAAAATTTTAATTCTTTATTAGAATGATAAAACTGATAAAATTATTTATAAACCTTCTAGGGCAAACAAGCGAGTATCAATGGAACCAGCATGCAAGACTCGACGTCAAACCGTGTAGGTTTGGATCCCGGGCTGTAGTCGATTCCGATTACAGCAAGTAAAACTGCTCAGATTTATTTTGTGGCGAAAACCTAGATGGTGAGTGTCATTCGGTGCAGTGAATTGCTGCATTCAGAAGATACAAATTGTCGTGGCTATGCATGCGTTCTGGCCCGCAATCGAATACCGGTAAAGTGGCAAGGATTCCGCAGATTAATCTAACTACGCATCCGCAATATTCGATGGGTTGCCGGAATGGTCTGTGTAATTTGCTTAGGAAGTTGAACAACTTGAATATGTAGAGGTGGAGAGCAGTTTTTGAGAGAACATGATTTGTAGGAAAATTAATAAATATTGACTGCAGTTAATGATAAATGTGGCATTGTATTATTTATAAACCAAAAGGAACCTGCGATGCCATAAAGTTTTTCGAAAATATAGGATAATTTAGTAATTGGAATTGGAGATTTGGAAGAAGTGTGCATGCTTGTCCAAGTTGCTCCCCTGTGCTCTTGGAATCGCTCTTCCATGTGAGTTCTGTCACAATAAGTGACTATAGTCACCAAAATGACTCCGGTGATCGCTTTGTTCGCTCTTGGACTCTATTCTCACAGACACGTCACTTAGTGACTAGAAGTAAATTTTCTTCCAATCACTAGGTAGCTGACGTGACTGTGAGAATAGGGCCCCTTATCTCATCCAACTAGGTGAGGTGACAGTGAGAATGGCTCTTAACTTAACTTTTCCTATACGAAAATTTGCTTCAAACGTGATTCCGTTATATATTTTTTGTATTCTTATTTGCGTGACTTTAAAAATGTTTTCATACTTCACGTCTGTTGATTTAGTTTGTATTGCTCTGTTAACTAATAATCTATGAGCATTATGTATGCTATATGCTACTCTGTTGGTTGGGATATCTTTCAATAAATGAAATATCTGTGCTTTCACCTCATTGAAACATGCATTATAATTTTATACAAGAATAAGAGTGTTATTGTATGTTAAACATATATTGTACAATGCGCAGCAAACAGCAACAGCTACAGGGCTTTTTCAGTAAAAGCAGCACGATGAATATTGAATTTCTTCAAGGTTTTCAACAAAATAAGCACCGGACTACGAATGTTCTCTATTGCTATATTAAATAGTTGCACTGGATTTAAAAGAAGTCTTTGAGAAGAAAAATGCGGGAAACTTTAGTTCATAATAACCAACCATTTGCTGGAAGTGGTTAAAATCAACCAATGACACATTACATCAGAATAAAAGAGGTTTTCAATTATAATTCAAATTATTTTAGTTTCTAAATTCAACTTTGAAAATAAGTCGCATGAACAGAAGAAAATTGTTTGTTTTATTTTGATGCTTAGTATGTTTTTACTATGTACCTATGTGCGGTGAGAAAAACAGAGAATTAAATGAATCTTGCATCGTTTTTGCAAGGCGCCTATGAACAATTGCAGATGTTTTGAAGTTTTCGTACCTTTCAATTTAAAAGGTCTTAAGTGCCATCATGATTATTTTAATCGCATTACTTTGGTTTGCCAATATCCTCTTCGATTACATTGACAGAAACAAACATAGCATCCGTTGTGGAATAGTGGATTCTTCAAATCCAAAGCCACTATTTGGTATGTTCCAACTCATAATATTTATTGGAAACATTAGCTTTTTCTACTGAAATCGATCGAAATAATCGAAAGCTTGACGGTTTCGATAGATGCTGTCATTAGCCTTCGTGTTGGCCTCCACAGCTAAAAATATTCCGGTATTGGCAAGATTCAGAACTAATCAACTTCCGCTTTTTTCTAGCAGCTTTGGCCTTGGGCCGAAAGATTCCATTATTGGAAGATCCTGCTGGTTCAACAACGTTCATTTTGTTTTACTTCCTTTCTGCGAATAGCAACGTTGGCTTTGGTTGTAAGAGGTTGCCAAATACACGCACTCGCTATTAACCCAACCTGCTTGCCAACCGCCGATGCGGTGTCGTGTAATTATGGCGGTTAGTAAGTCGTTAATACCTATGCTCCGGTGTGGCTAGTCTTAGTGCCAAAGCCATACTTATTTGAAAACTTTAAGTACCAGCTCGTACATAAAGTAGCATAAATATGTATAAATAACTCAACAAATTTACAGTAATTGTCTTACAGTATAGAATTGAAGTATAGCGAATTACAAAATATTTTGATGCATAAAATATGTTCTTTAAATACTTAAACTCACAATGACATGCATTACATAAGTACCAGAATGATTCCCATTCAGTCAACAGAAGTATTTTAAATATGTTCACTAATTACAAATATTTAAAATACAACTAATTCAAATATTCGACAAAACAATTTTTTATGAAATATTAACCGATTTTCTTGAATTTGTGCAAATAGTCAAGCGAAGTACGACACCGTGTGTTTTTATTTTCTCCGTCAAATCTTCTCGGTCAAATCCTTTCGCAAACCCGTTCTGAATCCTGAATGTATTCCAGCTCATGTACAACAAACTATTACGACTTAATCGGTTGCTGCTATTGAATTGGAATTTATTCCGGAATCCGAACCGTTTTCCGAATGGTTTGACAGGGTTCAAAATCGAACCAACCAATCGAAACGAAGCTTGTAAGCACGTGGTGAAAATAAGTATGGCGTTCGGGATCACAAAAGGGCAAAAATTTACATCGCTAACCAATCAGAACTAAGTATGGGACCACGCGCCTTATTTTTCTACTTTATTCTCTTTTTTTGGTCGAAAAACCTGGCTGCCGACGCACACATAGAAAAAATGTGGACACCTGTACATCTTGACCTCAATCATACAGAACAATGTGGCCACCTTTGCAATTTTTCATCATGTTGAAATTTTTGACAGTTGCGGTAACACTTTTTCGCACACGAACTACGTTCGTATCGTTCGTGTGCGGATACGAACGTAAACAAGAATACCATTTTCGAACTCGTTCGAAAGTCGACGGATACGACGGATGACGGATACGGTCGTTAACAAGAATGAAGGTGATTCACCCTCATTCTTGTTTACGGCCGTATTGATACGATTCGAAAGTATCTCACATTCCTATTCCCGTTTACGTTCGAACGAATTTGATCCATTCGTTCTTTCGAACACCATTCTTTCGAACGAAAAGAGTGACTCTTGTTTACGTCGTATCGCTTATTTTTAACGTTGGTGATTCGCAAGTCAAGAGTGACGAATCAACTGTTCGTTTGATTGAAAGTTCGCAAGTTTTTCATAAGTTTTTTTTATGATAAGTCTAATGCAATAAAAACCTTTTTCAATGGTTAAAAACGAATGCACACGAAAAACTAAAATAACCAACACAGAAGTTTTGTTTTGACAAATTATTGCTATGGATAAAATACTCTGCGTGATGTGTTTTTTAATTCTTTATTAGAATGATAAAATTGATAAAATTATTCAAAAACCTTCTAGGGCAAACAAGCGAGTATCAATGAAACCAGCATGCAAGACTCGACGCCAAACCGTGTAGATTTTGATCCCGGGCTGTAGTCGATTCCGATTACAGCAAGTAAAACTGCTCAGATTTATTTTGTGGCGAAAACCTACGGTTAGTGTCATTCGGTGCAGTGAATTGCTGCATTCAGAAGATACAAATTGTCGTGGCTATGCATGCGTTCTGGCCCGCGATCGAATACCGGTAAAGTGCCCGGATTCCGCAGATTAATCTAACTACGCATCCGCAATATTCGATGGGCTGCCGGAATGGTCTGTGTAATTTGCTTTGGAAGATGAACAATTTGAGTATGTAGAAAAATGAGGTAGAGAGCAGTTTTTGAGAGAACATGATTTGTAGGAAAATTAATAAATATTGACTGCAATTAATGATAAATGTTGCATTGTATTATTTATAAACCAAAAGGAACCTGCGATACCATAAAGTTTTTCGAAAATATAGGATAATTTAGTAATTGAAATTGGAGATTTGGAAGAAGTGTGCATACTTGTCCAAGTTGTTCCCCGGTACTCTTAGAATCGCTCTTCCAGGTGAGTTCTGTCACAATAAGTGACTATAGTCACCAAGGTGACTCCGGTGATCGCTTTTTTCGCTCTTGGGCTCTGTTCTCACAGTCACGTCATTTAGTGACTAGAAGTAAATTTTCTTCCAATCACTAGGTAGCTGACGTGACTGTGAGAATAGGGCCCCTTATCTCATCCAACTAGGTGAGGTGACAGTGAGAATGGCTCTTAACTTAACTTTTCCTATACAAAAATTTGCTTCAAACGTGATTCCATTATATATTTTTGTATTTTTATTTGCGTGGCTTTCATTCTTCACGTCTGTTGATCTAGTTTGTATTGCTCTGATAACTAATAATCTATGAGCATTATGTATGCTATATGCTACTCTGTTGGTTGGGATAAATAAATGAAATATCTGTGCTTTCACCTCATTGAAACATGCATTATAATTTTATACAAGAATAAAAGTGTTATTGTATGTTAAACATATATTGTGCAGTGCGCAGCAAACATTTATGATTTTCGATGACTTGGCTGGAGAATAATGCAATTGCCGGGCGCCCAGTATGCACCGAAAACGGTTTTTCAGCATTCCGATTGTCCGTTCAATAATTTCTCTTGCTAAGCTATGCCGCCCTTTGAAATTGCTTTCTTCGCTTCCATCTTCCGGTACTCGGTGGGGAGGTATGTGCCCGTGATAACATTACCATTTATTCTTCATATGGATTTTAAGTGGTTTGAACCAAATAGAATTAACGTTTGGATTTTTATCAGTGTTGGAATCATACGACGCTGGTGGGCTTTTTCAGTAAAAGTAGCACGATTAATATTGAATTTCTTCAAGGTTTTCTATAAAATGAGCACCGGACTACGAATGTTCTCTATTGCTATAGTAAATAGTTGCACTGGATTTAAAAGAAGTTTTGGAGAAAAAAAAATTGCGAGAAACTTTAGTTCATATTAACCAACCATTTGCTGGAAGTGGTTAAAATCAACGAATGACATATTACATCAAAATAAATGAGGTTTTCAATTATAGTTCAATTTATTTTAGTTCCTAAATTCAACTTTGAAAATAAGTCGCATGAACAGAAAAAAATTGTTTGTTTTATTTTGATGCTTAGGATGTTTTACTATGTACCTATGTGCGGTGAGAAAAACAGAGAATTAAATGAATCTTGCATCGTTTTTGCAAGGCGCCTATGAACAATTGCAGATGTTTTGAAATTTTCACGCATATGCCCTTTCAATTTAAAAGGTTTCAAGTGCCATCATGATTATTTTAATCACATTCCTTTGGTTTGTCAATATTCTCTACGATTACATTGACAGAAACAAACATAGCATCCGTTGTGGAATAGTGGATTCTTCAAATCCAAAGCCACTTCTTGGTATGTTCCAACTCATTATATTTAGTGGCAACATTAGCTTTTTCTATTGAAATCGATCGAAATAATCGAAAGCTTGAGCTTGATGATGCTGTCATTAGCCTTCGTATTGGCCTCCACAGCTAAAAATATTCCGGTATTGGCAAGATTCAGAACTAATCAACTTCCGCTTTTTGCTAGCAGCTTTGGCCTTGGGCCGAAAGAATCCATTATTGGAAGATCCTGCTGGTTCAACAACGTCCATTTTGTTTTACTTCCTTTCTGCGAATAGCAACGTTGGCTTTGATTGTAAGAGGTTGTCAAATACACGCACTCGCTATCAACCCAACCTGCTTGCCAACTGCCGATGCGGTGTCGTGTAATTATGGCGGTTAGTGAATAGTTAGTTAATACCTATGCTCCGGCGTGGCTAGTCTTAGTGCCAAAGCCATACTTATTTGAAAACTTTAAGTACCAGCTCGTACATAAAGTACCATCAATATGTATAAATAACTCAACAAATTTACAGTAATTGTCTTACAGTATAAAACTGAAGTATAGCGAATTACAAAATATTTTGATGCATAAAATATCCCGGTAAAATGCGGACGAACATGGTCAGGCGATTTAAACAGTTCGACGTTTGACTCAACTCGCCAGTGCTAAGTGCCCCTTTAACGGCTGTTCGGCCATCTATGGAAGCTGTCCTTCAATGTCAGCTTCTTTAACCGAACAGCCTAGATAAGCCGTGTAGTGTCGGTAGTGGTTGTTTCAACCGGCTAAGAATTACACTACGGACTACCTGTTCCAGTGGTAAAAATCCACCAAACAGGGAACCCCAATTCCATAGTGTCATGCAACCCGTGCTATGGGTAAAATTGTTGAGGGGGTTTAAAATATTCTCAATGGCGAATGGAGCCTGGGAAGAGTTGGGCGAAAGTAGGAGACCCTAAGTCATGGTGTAGTTCCGTGCCGAGGACTGACTGGAGGGTCTAAAATATGCCAGTCGCGCACGGAGCATTTTGGGTGTTGCCCTTACTGTGTTATGCGAATCTCTGACACAGCGGACCATTATTTTCTTCGCATATCGTGGGAATCAGATGATCGTGTCCCATTTAAACCTGATATGGCTCGCTATATGCGTTAACATCCCAACTCGCTTGGTGTTCTCTAGTTGTTGTGCAATTTATGTTGGAAATGAAATGTACAGTTCTCTAATCAACAATGGTTAGAATAGCACAAATCAATCTCCAGCATAAACGTAGAGCAACTATGAATTTATCTCGACTCATGCAGGAAGGTAAAGCTTCCATAGCATTGGTTCAAGAACCGTATTTCCATAAAGGAAACTTCTATTTTGGAAAGTTACTTAACACTGCCTTCATTGCTTACAACATGACAGGCATGACTAACCCACGTGAAATGCCTCGTGCTCTTGCGCAAATAAGGCTATTGACGCGTATCTCATATCGAAGCTCACAACTCTCGATATCTGTGTTGTTACAGTTATACTGACTGTCGGAAACGTAGACTATATATATATATATATATATATATATATATATATATATATATATATATATATATATATATATATATATATATATATATATATATATATATATATATATATATATATATATATATATATATATATATATATATATATATATATATATATATATATATATATATATATATATATATATATATATATATATATATATATATATATATATATATATATATATATATATATATATATATATATATATATATATATATATATATATATATATATATATATATATATATATATATATATATATATATATATATATATATATATATATATATATATATATATATATATATATATATATATATATATATATATATATATATATATATATATATATATATATATATATATATATATATATATATATATATATATATATATATATATATATATATATATATATATATATATATATATATATATATATATATATATATATATATATATATATATATATATATATATATATATATATATATATATATATATATATATATATATATATATATATATATTGTTCAGCATATCTACCGCATAACGAGTCATCTCTTTCTGATGATTTCAAATGCGTTGTATATCGGCTCTGAACTGATGGAGTACATAAGTAGTACAAATCTCCATATTCTGAATGTGGGAAACCGACCAACTTTTGCGAGGTCTGGGAGGGTGGAGGTGTTAGACATAATACTTTGCTCTGATAGAATTTTGCATGAGCTGGGAAATTGGCAGGTTCCAAATGAAACTGAACCGTCTCTATCCGATCATAAATATATATTTTTAGATCATTTTGATGTCACCTTCAATGTGGTAACATATCGTAATCCTAAATCTACAAACTGGGACCTCTTTTTGGTAAACTTGGCGACTAAATTTCATGGATATTTTCCAACAATTAGTCAACTAGACGACTTAGATGACGTCGTGGATACGACAAACTCATTCATATTAGCATCCTACGAAGAAGCTTGTCCACTTCGCACTGTTGAATCGACTAGGGGAACCCCTTGGTGGTGGGCTGAACTTGAAAGAATGATGAAAGTTATGAGAAGAGCTTGGAACCGGCGTCAGCGTGATGACTCCAGGGCTTTCAGGTCAGCTCGTAGTGCATATAACGAATGTCTTGGATCTGCAGAACGGGCTGGCTGGCAAAGCCTATGCACTAATGTCTCTAGTCTGAACGAGGCTAGCAGGTTAAATAAAATTCCCTCCAAATCGAATGACTCCTTAAAAACCAGAGATGGTGTTTATGTGGACGAAAAAGATGTTCTTAATTGTCTCTTCGACACACACTTTCCAGGTTGTATCGATCCGGAGTTGAACAATGTTCACAGATCTCATTCTGGTGATTCGGACTCGTAGGCGTTAGCACGCACACTGGTTTCCACTGAATCGGTCAAGTGGGCAGTTGACAGCTTTGCTCCATGCAAATCACCCGGAAAAGATGGAATACTTCCCGTGCTACTGTAAAAGGGATTTGATATTCTTAAACATGTCTTGAAAAAGATTTTGCTTTCCAGTCTTGCTACCGGGTATATCCCGAAAGCATGGCGAGAAATAACTGTTAGATTTATTCCCAAAGGGGGGCGCTCAAGCTATGAAGAATCCAAGAGTTTTAGGCCTATCAGCTTAAGTTTTTTTTCTTCTGAAAGCTTTGGAACGGATAATCGATCATCACATCAGGAACGTTAGTTTAGTTGAATACCCACTGCACAAAATGCAACATGCATATCAGTGTGGGAAATCAACGTTCACTCTGCTTCACGATGTTGTTTACAACATTGAGAAAGCCTTATCGCTCAAGCAATCTAGCTTGGGTGTATTCCTAGATATTGAGGGGGCTTTTTACAATGTGTCCTTCCAGTCGACGCGCGGTCATGGGATACCTGCATGTATCTCGGGTTGGATAAACGCAATGCGGTTACTAAGCATACTTTGCTCGTCACTGCGACAGGCTGAGATACGGAAGTTGATTATTTGCGGTTGTCCTCAGGGTGGCGTTCTGTCACCTTTGTTATGGAACTTGGTAGCTCACGGCTTGTTGAAGAAACTCAATGAGCTTGGATTTCCAACCTGCGGGTTTGCTGACGATTACCAAATACTAATTACTGGATTTTGCATCGGAACAATCTTTGACTTAATGCAACAGGCGTTAAGAGCTGACGAACAGTGGTGTTGACAAGTTTAACTATCAGTTAACCCAAGCAAAACTTCAATGGTTCTTTTCTCGAAGAAGCGAATAACAACCGGGGTTCGTCCCTTGCAGTTCTTTGATACTGAGCTACTGTGTGCAGAGTAGGCACGCTTTCTTGACTCTGAACTGAATTGGTCTGCTCACATTCAGTTCAGAGTCAAGAAAACGTGCATGGCCTTCGGGCAGTGCAGACGAACTTTTGGAAAGACCTGGGGTCTCAAACCTAAATACATCTATTGGATTTACACGACAATTGTACGTCCAATACTGTCATACGGATGCCTTGTGTGGTGGCAGAGGGGAGAGGTGGTGACAGTCCAGTCAAAGCTAAACCATCTGCAAAGAATGGTGCTCATGGCGTTGACAGGTGCTTTCACCACGACTCCGACTGCTGCTCTTGAGGCACTTCTAAATATCAAACCATTACACATACACCTCAAACAAGAAGCACTATCATGTGCATACAGACTGCAGGTTACTGGGCTTTGGAACAGTAATCATGTTTTTTTTTCAATTCGTTTATTTGATAAGGCAGGTTTGCGTTAGCTTAAAGGTGCCAATTTTGTTTTGCTTTACATTTTAAATTACTTAAAACTAGGGGCTTACATATTGATTTTTGAAATTAAACTAAGGCTAATTTATAGCTATACATATACACAAGGGGGTAGTATAATTTTCGTAAGATTAGAGGGGTCATTTAGTTTTTATGGCAATATGGTTTGACATTTTTAGCAATGAGATTATTGGAGCAAATAATGTTTAACTAAGGGGGAAAATTTTTACGACTATCTTAAAAGTAGAAATAATTAGAGGGCGTGATTAAATTTTGTAAAGATTCGGAGACATTAATTAGAGTTATTTTATGTGGTAGTAGAGTTGGGCATTTTCAACGAGATCATATAATATAATAGTTAAAACTAGAAAAGGCAAGAAGAGCTAAATACTTCATGAAGATATTTGGGGGGGGGGGGAGGGGTGTTACTTCTGTGTATAAGAGTCAGGGGAAGTAGGGTGGACAAACATGGCAGGGGGAGAACATTATTTCAGTTTCAGACTTCGGGAGATCAACGGATGGATTACAGAATCAGGGTGGTCTTCATCAGGAAGAATCATGTACTGGGACGCCGGGTGGTCGTTCTCGAGATGGCAGGGGTTTCTCCAGACGATTTCGTAGTGTGGCTCAGATGTTGATCGGCTACATTTCGAGTTGTGCGTGTGATGTTCGTGCTTTAGGTCCCGTGTTTGTTGGCTCATTCGACAGGGATGTTTTGTGTCGCCTTGGAGTCGCATCAAACCATCGTGGGTGTATGGTACAGGTGGAAGAGAGCGCTTCTGAGAATGATAAGGAAAAAGGGGCAGTTAAAGTTGGATATTGATGGTTTTTATGAAGGTGTGTATAAGGGACATATAGAGGACATCGCGGCTTGCCAACACATCTCGAACCGGGACGTTGGGTGGTCTTCCTCGGGCCCGGAGGGTGTCCATAAGCCGAGACCTGGCGGAACTGTACTCGGTGCACGCCCAGACTATGTGCTCTATATCGTGATAACCGTCGCCACAAGCGCAGATACCACTCTCCACGAGCCCAATACGTCGGAGATGTGCATCCAGCGTGTAATGGTTCGCCATGAGTCGGGACATCACACGAATGAAGTCACGACCCACATCCATCCCCTTGAACCAAGGTTTCGTCGATACCTTAGGGACTATCGAATGTAGCCACCTTCCTAGCTCCCCATTGCTCCACGAGGTTTGCCAACTTTCGAGGGTTCTCTGATGAGTAATACTGAAAAATTCGTGGAAGCAAATTGGTCTTTCAAAAACGTCACCTTCAATGGCACCCACCTTAGCTAAGGAGTCCGCCTTCTCATTGCCCGGAATGGAGCAATGAGAAGGGACCCACACCAAGGTAATCTGGAAAGATTTGTCAGATAAAGCACTCAGTAGCTCTCGTATTTTCCCCAAAAAATACGAGGAATGCTTTCCATGTTTCATCGAGCGAATAGCGTCAATAGAACTCAGACTATCCGAGACGATGAAGTAATGGTCTGCGGGTAATGTGTCAATGACTCCAAGGGTATACTGAATAGCAGCTAGTTCTGCGGCGTAAACTGAAGCAGGGTCACTGAGTTTGTAGGAGGCGGTGAACTTTTGATTGAAAATACCGAAGCCAGTGGACCCTTCGAGGTTTGATCCGTCAGTATAAAACATCTTAGAACAGTCGACTTCTCGGAATTTATTATAAAAAATATTTGGAACCACTTGTGGGCGTATATGGTCCGGAATTCCAATAATCTCATCTTTCATGGATGTGTCGAAGAAAACAGTAGATTCAGAAGTATTTATGAAATGCACACGGTTGGGATTGTAAGAAGAAGGATTAATATTTTGCGCCATGTAGTCAAAGTACAGGGACATAAAACGGGTCTGAGAATTGAGCTCAACAAGCCTTTCGAAATTTTCAATCACCAACGGGTTCAAGATATCGCATCGAATGAGCAATCGATATGAGAGTTCCCAAAATCGATTTTTCAGCGGGAGAACGCCCGACAGGACTTCGAGACTCATCGTATGGGTCGACTGCATGCACCCTAAGGCGATACGCAAACAACGATACTGCATTCTTTCGAGTTTGATGAAATGTATGTTCGCGGCGGATCGAAAGCAGAAGCATCCGTATTCCAGTACCGACAGTATCGTTGTTTGATACAACCTAATTAGGTCTCCGGGGTGGGCACCCCACCACGTTCCGGTTATTGTACGAAGAAAGTTGATCCTTTGCTGGCATTTCTGTTTCAGATACCGAATATGGCATCCCCAAGTACCTTTCGAGTCGAACCAGACCCCTAGATATTTTACTGTGAAGACCTGAGCTATAGTTTGACCCATTAATAGAAGCTGTAGTTGTACTGGTTCACGCTTCCTAGAAAATACAACTAGCTCAGTTTTCTCCGTGGAGAATTCGATACCCAGCTTAATAGCCCATGCAGACAAATTGTCCAAGGTATTCTGTAATGGTCCTTGTAGATCGACAGCTTTGGGTCCCGTAACAGACACCACGCCATCGTCTGCAAGTTGTCTTAACGTGCAGGAATTGTCAAGACATTCATCAATGTCGTTGACGTAGAAATTGTATAACAGGGGGCTTAGACATGAGCCCTGGGGAAGGCCCATGTAGCTAAATCGTGATGTCGATAAGTCACCATGCGAAAAATGCATGTGCTTTTCCGACAACAAGTTTAGTAAAAAGTTGTTTAAAGTCGCTGAAAGACCATGCTGGTGCAGCTTCTCTGAAAGAATGTTGATAGAAACTGAATCAAAAGCCCCCTTTATATCTAGGAACACTGATGCCATCTGCTCTTTACTAGCATAGGCCATTTGAATTTCGGTTGAGAGCAACGCAAGACAATCATTCGTCCCTTTGCCTTTGCGAAAGCCAAATTGTGTATCTGACAGTAAGCCATTTGCTTCGACCCAATTGTCGAGGCGGGATAGGATCATTTTCTCGAACAACTTCCGGATACAAGATAGCATTGCGATCGGTCGATACGAATTGTGGTCGGAGGCTGGTTTTCCTGGTTTTTGGATGGCGATGACCTTCACTTGCCTCCAATCGTGTGGGACAATGTTAGCCTCAAGAAACTTATTAAATAAGTTCAACAAGCGTCTCTTGGCAGAGTCTGGCAGATTCTTCAACAAGTTGAATTTGATTCTGTCTGGCCCTGGAGCTTTATTGTTACACGACGAGAGAGCAAGTGAGAACTCCACCATCGAAAAAGGTGTTTCGTTCGCGTTGTCGTGACGGGACGCGGCGCGGTAGATCTTCTGTGCCGGGGCGGAATCCGGACAAATCTTCTTGGCGAAATCGAATATCCAACGGTTTGAATATTCCACGCTCTCATTAGTACTGTTTCGATTTCGCATACGTCGGGCTGTTCCCCAAAGAGTGCTCATCGATGTTTATCTCGTTAATCCGTCGACGAACCGGCGCCAATAACCGCGTTTTTTGGCTTTCATCAAACTCTTCATTCGCTTGTCTAACGTCGCGTACTGTCGAAAACTAGCGGGTAACCCGTCGTTCCGGAAGGTCTTAAACGCGGCGGCCTTCTCTGCGTACACGTCTGAGCACTCTTTATCCCACCAGGGATTGGGAGAACGTTTTTGTATGTTCGCGCCGGGTACTGGCTTAGTCTGAGCTTCATTCGCGCTGTCGAGAATTAAGCCAGCCAAAAAGCTGTACTCTTCCTCCGGAGGAAGTTCTTGAGTAGATTCGATGTTGTCGGATATCGCGGCAGCATAGCTCTTCCAATCGATATTTCGTGTGAGGTCATACGAAATATTGATTGTTTCCAATGGCCTTGAGCCGTTATTGATTGAGACTACGATCGGCAGATGGTCGCTACCGTGGGGATCAGGGATTACCTTCCACGCGCATTCTAACTTTAGCGAGGTCGAGCAAAGGGATAAATCTAATGCGCTTGGGCGCGCTGGTGGGAGAGGAATCCGTGTCATTTCACCCGTGTTTAGAATTGTCATGTTGAAGTTGTCGCAAATATTGTGAATTAAAGAGGAACGGTTATCATCATAAAGGCAACCCCATTCCGCACCGTGAGAGTTAAAGTCGCCTAAAACTAGTCGCGGTGCAGGCAGGGATTCTATGATGTCATGTAGTCGGCGATGCCCAATCGCGGTGTTGGGGGGAATATATATGGAAGCTATGCAAAGATCTTTGCCTTTGGTTGTTACTTGACAAGCGACAACTTCAATACCTGTTATCGAGGGAAGGTTAATTCTGTAGAAGGAATAGCGCTTTTTGATCCCCAAAAGCACTCCTCCATAGGGGGTGTCTCGATCCAGGCGAATAATATTAAAGTCGTGGAAGTTGAGATCTATGTCGGAAGTTAACCAAGTTTCACATAATGCAAATGCATCGCAACTCAAATTATTTATTAAAATTTTGAAGGAATCGATTTTCGGGATAATACTTCTGCAATTCCACTGTAGAACAGTGATCAAATCCGTGACCTCGTTCGATGAGTTAGCCATCGAGGGATACAATCGCTGAAAGTAGGGGCCATTTAGCAGTCAACTGCTTCAAAAATGTTCTTACTGTAGGGAGAAAAGCTAACATAAGACTTTTAATAGGATCAGTTATCTTGAAAGTTTTTATTATCCAGTCCACAATGTCCGAGGGTTTGATAATTCCAGTGCCGCGATTATTCTCGAACTGAAACAGAGGAACACTTGGGATTTTTGATGTTCCGGGAAGTGCTGGGAACTCCTTCTCTGAGTTTAATCCTCCGAGACCAGGAGCTAATTGCTTCGGTTTGGTTGCAACACTTCCAATAGATGTGACTTTCTGAGTCCCGTCAAGGGATACCTTCTGGCCTTTACAACGAACTTTAGGAGAGGAAATGTTCCTCCTCTTCCTATAACTTCTAGGCGCCCTAGTAGGTGTTCCCTCTTGTGGGTCATCAGCCTCGCCCTCGTTAGGAGGCAAGTGAGCGTAGATGTTTGTTGAGGTTGGTGGTGTAGCTTTCTTTAGCATTTCTGCAAAAGAACGTTCGGATCGTCCAGCAAGGGAACGTTTTAGTTTATCCCCGCGTAGTTTGTACGCGGGACATGCCGAGATATCATGCAGATTCTCTGCACAGTAAGGACACTTCTCAGCATTCTTACTGCACGAATCATCTAGATGATTCTCCCCGCATTTTCCACAGCGGGCCTTATTGCTACAATGGGTTGCTGTGTGACCCAATTGTTTACACTTTGTGCAATTCATGACCCGCGGCACAAACAGACGCACAGGCAGACGAACCTTGTGCAAGAGGACGTAATTTGGCAAAGCGGTACCAGCGAAGGTCAACCGATAAGAGTTTGATTGGGGGTACGTTTTTGAACCATCCCCCGCAACTACTACTGAGTGCAAACGCTTGCACTCGAGTATTTTCACTGGCTGAAGTAAGCGGTCTCTGAAACGGCCAACCCCGTACTGCAGCAGATCCTCGCATGTCAAACTGTCATCGGTGACAACGCCTTCAGACTGTACTTTCACAGCTGGAATATACACGTGATAGTCCTTCGTAAAGTGCTCGCAGCAAGCAATATCGTTTGCCTGCTTTGAGTTAGTCAGCACGACCCTCAGCCTGTCTGAGCGGACCTTTTTTATTTCGATCACAGCCGAGAACCGTTCCGTCAGGTCTTTTGAAATCTGTAACAGATTCAGCGATTTTGTTTTGGGCCGAAAGAAGACCACAAAGGGACCGGTCGAGAGCTCTGGATATTGTTTGGGTCGGGGGAGAGCCTTAGGAGTCGACTCGATCTCCATTTGGCCATCCGGGGAGGAAGCCATCGACACCGTCAACGCACGGGGTCAGCACCCGCGCAGACGGGATAAAGCCGTAAATGTATCAAAAAGGTAGATTTCACTTATCTGTATACTCGTTTCCCACGACGCACCAATCCAGCTTAAATAGCTGGTTATTGTTCAATCCTCGCTTTACGAACAAAAGGTTGAGGAATGTGGCCTAACGGTTAACACACGCACAAAAGAAAATAAAAGTCCAAACCGAAGAGGCAGAGAATGGCAAAATAACCTTGAACGCGGATTACTGCACTGTTCTTTTTCCAACAGACCGAAAACAAAACACTTCTATCTCGATCGAGCGATGCGTAGAGACTGAACAGTAATCATGTTGATCTTCATACACGATTGTGGTCATAATTGGTTACATGGGGTGAAGATATTCTTGCTCCCAGCGATATTACACTCACTTGTAGTTTTCCTTATAGGGCATTCCATGTGAAGATTCCCTCTCGAGAGGAGTGGTTATCTGGCTATATGGAAAGACAACAACAAACGCAAGTGGTATGTTACATTGACGGTTCTCTAATGGAGGGGCGTGCTGGTGTCTACTGTCGTGAAATGAAATTGGAACAATCTCATTCACTAGGTAGATATTGTACTGTATTCCAAGCAGAAATCTTTGCGATTATGTGCGGGGTGAAATCGGCTCTTCGTCTGAGTTTGTCCGGCAGAGTTATGAACTTCTGCTCCGATAGTGAGGCTGCAATCAAGGCCCTTAGCTCAGACAAATCCCGGTCCAAGCTAGTGATCGCGTGTCGAACCCAAATCGAAGAACTAAGCATTGTTAACACTATCTACTTTGTCTGGGTGCCCGGACATTGCGGTATTACTGGAAATGAATGGGCTGACGAATTGGCCAGGGCAGGTTCAGCGATTGACTTCGTTGGTCCTGAGCCTGCGCTGCCAATTTCGACAAGTTGGATAAGGGAAAAAATACGGTCTTGGGCTTCGTCCGAGCACCGGAATTATTGGAGAAATCTACAAACGTATCACCAAACAAAGGCGTTTCTAGAACAACCATGCCCAGTGGTTTCGAAAAATCTCCTACATTTTTCGAAGCTCCACTGCGGCATGCTGACCAGGGCTTTAACCGGCCACTGCAAACTCAATTATCACATGGCAACTATTTAGCGTGCTGAGTCTTTTTCATGTGATCTTTGTAAATCCGACTACGGAACCTTATATCATCTGATATGCAACTGTCCAGCGGTAGCGCAATTGCGATTTCGAGTCTTCAGCCGTCCTTATAAAGACGAAACCATGTTTGGACGACTGAAACTCAGAGACATACTAAAGTTTCTTATCCAATGTGGTAAAGAGCTTTAGGCTTATTCGCAGGCAAGTTGAACTACTTGTGAGTTTAACTTACCTGTTTTTTATTTTGGTTTTGTGCTGTTATTTTTCCCACCCTTCCAATTCTACTTTCCCACACCTCCTTGGCCTTTCCTTCCGCTCAGGAAATGATGAAATCACACGGCAAGGCACAAATCCCCGACTACATACGGGGAACGTGCCATTTAAGCCTATATATTCTGATTCCTGATACAGTATAAAACTGAAGTATAGCGAATTACAAAATATTTTGATGCATAAAATATCCCGGTAAAAAAATGCGGACGAACATAGTCAGGCGATTTAAACAGTTTGACGTTTGACTCAACTCGCCTGTGCTAATTGCCCCTAGGAACAAATGCAATTTGCGAATGCGATTTAAAGGGAATTTCAACATATAGACAAATTTTCTGGCGGTTGATAATGAATCCGAAAAGAAGTATTATTTGTAATTTTCATATTAGGCAATTAAGGGCGATTAAATGGCGCGTTGCCTGGGCGATTCAAGGGCGGGTAGAGCGGCAAAAAAATGACGGCGGCAAATCGCCCAAATGTTGCATTTGAGATAGCCCCCTAATTGCCGGCAATTCACTGGCAAATTGAAGGGCAATTAGCACATCCGAGTTGGTAAATAGTCCCCCGTTAGCCAGCAACTTGCCTTTTGAAGTAGAATACTTCTAACGTTTCAATATGGGGTCCCATTTCAAAAATTTCAGTTGAGAAATTTTCCCAGGTTTGATTCGTTCTACTGATCGAAATCGCAATATTTTTGCACTATCTGATTGGAAATTCGTGCACGTATTTCGTATTAAATTTCGGAATTAGTGCGACTACTATAAATAAACCAAAACAAGGATTTTTAGAAAATCCTTCGAAAACAGCGAGGAAAATGCGCAATTTGCAAGCACATCTCACGCAGAGCCGTCAAAAAGGAGCATGTAAGCGTTTCATTACATACGGGAATGTTATATATACAGGTCACGCGAGCTTGTTTTGTATCAGTGGGTGCTCGCTTACCACACGAGCAACATGCTCGTCCGGACGGTACAATGAGCGGTATCATGTTTGCGTTCCCGTACCAAGCGTCATCGCAAGGTTCTTCGTGATAAAATCCAGAAAATCACCAAATCCGTCATTCGGCGTCTGGCTCGTCGATGGTGATGTAAAATGCATCTCCAATTTAATCTACGAATGGTGTGCAGGAAAATGTCATCCGAGATGCCGTGACCTACACTGAACACGCCAAGCGCAAAACCGCAATGAATGTCGTCTATACTCTGAAACGGCAGGGACGCACTTTGGATTTGGAAGTTGAAAAGGTAGAATTAACTTGTATCATTATGAAAAAGGCCCTTTTCAGGGCCACCAAAATCATTTCAAAGAATAAGTTTGCATTTTCTGTTTCATGGACTGTTTCTCCCTGGAGAGCAATTTGGGTTAAACCCTAAATTATGCTTTATTTCAGTACGCAAATTGCAAATATGGTCAGAAACAAACGAGTGAAGTGGAAAACATTTTTACTAGGCGCATTCAAAAAAGATTTCAATTCTCAAACATTTTACCAAGGTGCCGTATTACATTACTCTCTTTACCCTGAGTGTTCGATAATCTCCGTATTGGAAACACAATTTCAATTTTGTTCTTTATCAAAAATATGTGGTCGACCAACGAGGAGGTGGAGCTACGAAGAACACATATTGAGGACAACCCAATAAGGACGAGCTTACATTGTGCTGTAGTCAGGTATAAAAACTTAGCATGCTGTTGCTCACGCTCAGTTCGTTTGCAGCATCAGCATGCAGCAGTTCGTTTGCAGCATCTCCCGCGAAATTCAAACCGCCGTCCGTTTGCTGCTGTCAGAAGAGTTGGCCAAGCACGCCGTCTCAGCTGGCACCAAAACTGTTACCATATACACCAGCTCCAAGTAAATTTCGAACACTGCCCACACTGTTATTTGTGATTTGTAGACAGTTTAGTGTAATGATTCAATTTACAAAAATCTAACGTTTCGATATAGGTGCTTCGTTTCAAAATTTTCGGCCAGAATATTGTCTGTTTTTTAAACGTGAAAATCTGCTGTTGTACTGAATAAAAACCTTCGATTTTTGCGCTGATTGGAAATAGTTGTGACTAATTCTGTAGCATGTACAATTACTGAAAATAACGGATTTTGTGAAAGCAGTGGTTGGTCCGTACAATTTGATTCCAAGCGAGCCAGACTAGTTTTCGTTGGAAGGTCCACCTCTGACAATGGAAGTAAACTATTTTATTTTGAATTCAACTACAACTTCCTTGAAAACAGCACAACTAAAAAACTTTTGGGAAAAACACGCAGACCTAAATTTTCCACTATAATGGAAACTAGTGCCCCCGCCGCACAGCATCATCAAGATTTATAGTAATTCAAGCCGAGAGGAAAGAGGTTGTAAGGCAATGGAAAACGAAAATTTCATTTATATCTTACTGAAATATAATTGGCTGGTCCTGAAAAGAACTTGTTGGTTTGTGGTTTATTTTGGATCACAATTTAGGCCTGCTCGACTGCTGATAGCTGTGAATTTCTCGCAGGCGACAGTTTCTGTTCAGTAGCGATGAGGCTTCCTAACGCCAACCGTGACTGGGGCACTTTTACACGGCCTTCGTTGCTTACTGCTTGCGGGGAGGCTTTCTTCCGGTTGACTTACGAGCGGTCTGTTTGGTACGGGCCATTTATCAACAAAGAATCGAATTGAAATTTTGTTATTACAAGCATCCGAAAGTAGCTTGCCAAGAGCGTTCGATGGCAAGTGAGCTACTTGTGAACAATATCGTCGATTTCACGTAGAATGACACAAAATAAAAAGTTATCATTTATGTGTTTGTTTACAGTTTCGTGTTTACTAGGCGCATTCAAAAAAGGTTTCAATTCTCAAACATTTTACCAAGGTGCCGTATTACATTACTCTTTTTATCCTGAGTGTTCGACAACCTCCGTATTGGAAACACAATTTCAATTTTGTTCTTTATCAAAAATATGTGGTCGACCAACGAGGAGGTGGAGCTATGAAGAACACATATTGAGGACAACACAAAAAGGACGAGCTTACATCGTGCTGTAGTCAGGTATAAAAACTCAGCATGCTGTTGTTCACGCTCAGTTCGTTTGCAGCATCAGCATGCAGCAGTTCGTCTGCAGCATCTCCCGCGAAATTCAAACCGCCGTCCGTTTGCTGCTGTCAGAGGAGTTGGCCAAGCACGCCGTCTCAGATGGCACCAAAACTGTTACCATATACACCAGCTCCAAGTAAATTCCGAACACTGCCCAAACAAAAGGCCCTTTTCAGGGCCATCAATTTATCGACAAAAAATCGAATTGAAGTTTTGTTATTACAAGCATCAGAAAGTGGCTTGCCAAGAGCGTTGGATGGTAAGTGAGCCACTTGTGAACAATATCGTCGCTTTCAAGTAGAATGGCACAAAATAAAAAAAGTTGTTTAGGCCAGTTTCAGGATTGCATTTCATCGAGGTAGCGAAAGTTCACTGTAGCATAGGTTAATTAGAAATCACAAGACGAATCAAATAGCTAGGCGTTACGGAACAGTTTGTTGCGTTTCGTTATCCACACTACAGTAGGATTTCTAGAAGATTCTCACTTCCTGAACAGAACAGTTGCGTTCAACTAAAAGTTGTAGCTGCCTATACTACCCATGATCGCATATCAGTCCCATAATGATAGGGAATCCCATAGAAAACGGGACAACTATGCGATCATGGGTAGTATATATATAGCTCACACTACTAACACAAAATTCAGTGATTATCGATAGTTCGTTCTCAACTTATTAATCTGTGAAATACTGCACAGTCAATTATACAGTAATACTCGGAAACAGTTGTATAATTACTTTCAATTCGTGAACCAATAAGATAAGTGAATTCTCTACAGAACTGCACAAGTTTTTATAATCAATTCTATGAACAGAATAAACCAACCAAGTCTAATTAAGATGACCACGAGTACTGACTGCCCCGCGAACTGAACAAGTTTTCCATATCCAAGTGTTCCGACAGCTTACAGACGTTGATGTGCGGAAACATTTTGGTCCTTCGAACCGGATTTAATCGCTGTCGGAACTGAAGAATGTCTATTCGGGCGCGAGTGTGTGAAATTAGTCGAAATAGGTCGGTATACCTCGTGGTCAAAAGAATCGAGTGATTCGTACAAAGCAATCCAAACTACGTGACCATACTCGTCACTGTGTGTGAATCCTCAATTACGTGAACACTTTAAGAACAGATCAGACGATTGCTGTGCCAACTATTAATCTGCTGGCGAAAAGAAGCCAGGTAGTGTGACGATGCGCGTCACCATGTGTGTGTTAAACCATACCCGCTAATCGGGCGAAAAACTTTTCGCATCAGAACAAAACTACAGTTCGGTGAAATCGACGAACAAGTTGCGCAAGCAAGTGTCAAAACGAACAATCATTCACAATAAAGTTATCGTCAGTGCAGTTCGTTTTCGCGTCGGTCGCAAAACTAAAACCATGGACAAAATCGTGAAACAAAACGCGTTTGCGTCGCAGCGGGAATTAGCAAAACAGCTGGTGCACATTACTCATCAACTTGTCGACGGCCACATCTCTCAGGAAGAAGTTAATTTGATCAACTCAGCTTCAGCAGTAGTTCGAAAGTGGTGGCGAGAAAGGGTGGTTACTGTTGGCGAAGACGGTGTCATCCGCTAACGAGGAGCTGGAAGAAGCATTTTTAATGCTATTGCTCAGATCTCGCAAAGCAAACAAAACGGTGGCCCAAACGGTGACAACGGCTATGGAGCAAACAAACCAGCACGGTGGAAAAATCATTCCACCCCGGTGTCATTTTTGCGGTGAAAAACATTTTTTGTTTAGATGCAACGATTTCCAGCAACAGTCACCAAGGAAGCGTTTGGAGTTTGTACAAGATTTCGAACTGTGCTACAACTGTTTCAGCCGCGATCATCGCACCATAACCTGTCGTCAGGGATCCCGATGTATGCGCTGCAATGGTAGGCACCATACTTTGCTACACACAGCAATGCAGGCGTAATGCATAAATCTACAGTACAGTTCAGTATACATTTTCACTATGAATTTCTTTGATTATTTGGCACGGAGCATTTTTTGAGTTTCTCTTTTTGTCGTTAAATACAAGTATGAATTATTTGTCCAATTTCTTCATCCACCTTACCTGAGCCCTGTGGTAAATACTCTCCGATCTGATGCACGTCAAATGAGGAAGCTATCATCCGTTTTGGTGTTCAGGAAAATTGCTCTGCCGTCATTCAAATTTCAAAATGATATGTAAATTTGCGAAATCTCCATATTTTTATCACCCAGTTTCATTATGTCCACAACGAAAATACTACCGCGTGGTGGTATAAGTCCTCGCCCATCTCGGGTGCATTTACCGGGTTGAATTGCGTAGAATTCAACCAACGTTCAACGTTGAACGTTCACGGCTTACAGAGCCACTGCAGTCCAGTGCACATACAATGCATCGGAGCTGGATTGAGATCCAGTAAACTAGAAAATGCACCCCCAATACCACCATCGTGCACAACGGATCATCAAATCGTTTTGGTGATAATTCCAACGAAGAGGATCGTTGGAGTTCAGTCCGGGGGTCTCAGCCCGCCAGAGTCGTTTCGGAAGGTTTCACTGTCCATTGTCCTAGTCCATTGGGACCTTCTTGTAAACATCGTAGTACAACAATCACATCACAACAGCCACATGTATTAATCGAAGGCAAACACAGCAGCAGAATCAATAACACCAATCGAGAAGAGGCAGAGCATCGTTTTTTCGTCCAGACAGAACCAGTCGGTGGCATAAGCCGATGAATAATATCAAAGTAGTCAACTTCACTCATCCAATCGACGTGATAGCCAAGCTGAACATTTCGGAATATATACCGTTCATCTCACCAAGCTTCCAGCTTCGTATCTACTCAATCAACAATCGTCCCTGCAAGAAGAAATTTGAACCGATAATAGTGCACAAATTATTATGCTGTCCGTACAGAGATAGAACCAGCTCAGCGGCAGCAACAACACCACTCCACCCCTCCATCCCTTCTGTTCGGTGGCCACCGGCCATTGAACAAAGGTATACAAGTATTAGCAGCTCAATCCATCCCGATTGATATCGTTCATCCTAAACTGCATCAAAGCACTGCTCGACGTAATAGTCCTATCATTGCTGATATGGTCTTAGCATAACTCCATCAAGTTGGAGTCCATCTGAATCCATTCACCTTGAGGTGAAACAGCACTATCGTACATGGCGGATGGTGCTGCATTCGAACTTGCACAAGCAAATGAATCTCTCTTGGATGCTCGCAGGAGAGATTAAGGGTGTCTGCCCAAGCATGGGAGACAATCCTTCACGTAGGAACGCGAAGGCGTCATAGAGCATACCACGGATTACGTCGAGAGTTGGTTGAAATTGGCAGAACATTCCTCAGCAGATGCAGTCACACATCAGAAGTGGCTTCGAGGTTCCAGCAACAACGCAAGCGGGGGTGGCACAGTTTTGGTTGACTCGATCAGAATTGCCACCCCAGCTTAACTCCAAGTTAAGTATTATATCCACAATTAACGCATCAGAAACTTATCCGTTTTCCTGTACAGGTACAGATTCAGACGATTGATGACGCTGCTGTCAACAGGTCGGACTAACCAGCAATGTACCGATGCTTCCCGACACTTCATGCAATCGTCATAGTCTACCAGCTAGCTGCATGGATAATGGAACAACCGTGATGAGGGGTGGAGGAGGTCAACGTAAACAATCAACGACAAGTAACTACAACCAACATGTCTCGTCCTGGAGGCCTAGGGTTCATCGCCAATTACCACGTGACGCAGTAGAAGCAACTCCATCAGACATTCGAATACATATAGATCGCAACACCGGAAGTTATAGTTCTAATTCGACGGAAAAAATCTTATTTATCAAATGGTCAGATGATAACAGCGCCATCATCAGCACACAGCCAACGAACAATGATAAGCAGCAGTTAGCATAGAGCGGTCCACAAGCTGGGCTAAAGGGAATTCAGAAATCGAAAGTGAATTATTAAGCAGTCATGATTAGTACGAGTGAATATCAAATCTTATATTTTTGAAAGACCCGTCTTTCAAGGCGGGCGGTATGTTTAGGCCAGTGTCAGGATTGCATTTCATCGAGGTAGCGAAAGTTCACTGTAGCATAGGTTAATTAGAAATCACAAGACGAATCAAATAGCTAGGCGTTACGGAACAGTTTGTTGCGTTTCGTCCACACTACAGTAGGATTTCTAGAAGATTCTCACTTCCTGAACAGAACAGTTGCGTTCAACTAAAAGTTGTAGCTGCCTATATATATAGCTCACACTACTAACACAAAATTCAGTGATTATCGATAGTTCGTTCTCAACTTATTAATCTGTGAAATACTGCACAGTCAATTATACAGTAATACTCGGAAACAGTTGTATAATTACTTTCAATTCGTGAACCAATAAGATAAGTGAATTCTCTACAGAACTGCACAAGTTTTTATAATCAATTCTATGAACAGAATAAACCAACCAAGTCTAATTAAGAGGACCACGAGTATTGACTGCCCCGCGAACTGAACAAGTTTTCCATATCCAAGTGTTCCGACAGCTTACAGAAGTTATTTGTGTGATTTGTAGACAGGTTAGTGTAATGATTCAATTTACAAAAATCGAACGTTTTCTAACGTTTCGATATAGGTGCTCCGTTTCAAAATTTTCGGCCAGAATGTTGCCTGTTTTTGTAAAAGTGAAAATCTGCTGTTGTACTGAATAAAAACCTTCGATTTTTGCGCTGATTGGAAATAGTTGTGACTAGTTGTGTAGAATGTACAATTACTGAAAATAACAGATTTTGTGAAAGCAGTGGTTGGTCCGTACAATTCGATTCCAAGCGAGCCAGACTAGTTTTCGTTGGAAGGTCCATATCTGACAATAGGAATAAACTATTTTATTTTGAATTCAACTACACCTTCCTTAAAAACAGCACAGCTAAAAAACGCGCAAACCTAAATCTTCCACTATAATAAAAACTAGTGCCCCCGCCGGACAGCATCATCAAGATTTATAGTAATTCTAGCCGGAAGGAAAGGGGGAAGGAGGTTGTAAGGCAATGGAAAATTTCATTTACATCTTACTGGAATATAATTGGCTGGTCCTGAAAAGAACTTGTTGGTTTGGGGTTTGTTTTGGATCACAATTTGGTCCCGCTCTATTTCTGATAGCTGTGAATTTTTCGCAGGGCGACAGTTTCTGTTCGGTAGCGATGAGGCTTCTTAATGCCAACCGTGACTGGGGCACTTTTACACGGCCTTCGTTGCCAACTGCTTGCGGGGAGCCTTTCCTCCGGTGGGCTTACCCGGTCAGCGTGGCAAGCAGAAAGTTAGCAAACGTTGAGCACAGCGAAATTGATGCTGGCAGAGTTTCTGCGAACATTTTGCGCGATTTGTGCGAGAATTCTGGCAACAAATTCGCTCAAATGCAACAACCGTTTCTGACAGAAGCGGTTAAACCAACCGATGCTGCTCACTTTTATCCAGAATCGAGCCAGAAATGTACGGCCAAGATCTCTGCACGCTTCCTGCCACATCTTTGTCAGATATTTTGCTCAATGCGTGCTAAATTCTACCAGGTAGGAATTGCCAGGATCTTTGCACAGTTTATGTCCGAGTTCAGCCAAGGTTTGGCTCGGTTCCTATCAAAATTTGCCAGGAAACGCGAGCGAAATCGAGTTCGCCCTAGCTCAACTAACCCGACAGGATACGCGCAGAAATCTGACAGGGCTGCCAAACCAAGACTTACAGAAATCTAGCAGAGCGGTCTCTGCCAGAAAATTTGCTCACTGGGTACGAGCGGTTTGTTTGCTACAGGCCATGTAGCGAAAAATGCTGATCTGCTACTTCTCTGATGCTGGTAAGGACGACGCACAGAGGAGTAATTGGGGTCGAATCCTGGCCAAAATTATTTGCTGCTGCAATTGTTGTTATTATGGCTTAATATGAACTAAAAATAGACAATTACTAGTTTTTGGAACAATTTGGCATCTACCCACCCACCTACCAGTGCAGAGGCCAATTTTCTATATCCTTTCGAATGCTAGTAATTTCTAGGTGATCTTTGTGATTACTTTTGTTTTTCCAATTGCATAAACATTTGATCAGTGGGAAAGGGAGAAGAAAAGCGACGCCTGTGCATTTTTTCATAGAGATACATTTTGGCAAACATAATATTTGGCCCTACAGCATTTCGGTGTACCTCAAATTAGTAAAAATTTCAATATTTTCAAATCGCTTGGGATTGGTGGATCGGACAAGATCGGAAGAGTTGGAATAATTTTTGTATAGCTAAAATCTTGTTTTGTAATACTGTTTCTGCAACTTTGCCGGATCTAGCCGTATAATTTAACTTTTTTATCATTCTAATTTGGAATAAAATGTTTAAAAAAGGTATTTTTTAAAGTTGATGCAATACACAGCAAGTCTACTTTTTTTAGTTAGTTTTAAGCTTAAGTTAAACAAACGGTTGTGTTGAACTAGGTTTGGAATAATATTGTCTTATTTAATACAGTCATCATCACTAGAAAGCGATTTTGCTGAATATATAACGAAAACGATTAAAATATCCCTTAAAATATCACCATTAGGCATACATGCAAAAATTCTTTAACAATTTTTGGTATACTCCTAATTTTGCCACGTTAAACAATAGGTTCTTAGGTATGTAAAAAAAATATAACGAAATGAAAAAATCGAAAAAAAATATTTTGGTTTTTGGCCAAGAGTTTGTTCTAGTTACTCCTCTGTGCGACGGTCAAACGGTCGTTTTCGTGCCTTCATTCATAAAAGTTCAACAATATTTTCAAAGAATGTTGCAAATTGTCGACTTGATAATTCCAAAAATACTCCAAATAAACTATGAATGTGCAAAAGACGACAAAATTGCATAGAAATTGCTTATTCCAGAGCAGAATTTACCGGTCCAAAGTGTATTCTACTCAGAGGGGGAACAACTTGACAGCTCCCATACAAATCATTGAAACCACTTATTTTGGGTCTGTGGGTCTAAAATGGCGGTTCGTTTGATTTTTCTAGACTAAAATCTCAACACATCGTGTCGCGAAACCAAGCTTTTTTTCGAAAACTTTTTTTTGAACAATAGGATTAAAACATTTTTTATGTTTTTGCTGTTTTCACCGCATAAAGCAAATTCAATATAAATCATACTGGAAAATACCCTTTCAGCAAGACAAACAACAATAATATTTTTTCCAACATTTATTTTTCAGTCACCTTTAAACAAAATAATTTTTGTTAGTTTCTTTCTTATTGATTTCTTAAAACCACTAAAGGTTTTTGCATATAGTTCGATGCGCAATTTTAAATATAAATCTGGCGTTAGATGCAGCAACAGGTTCCTGTGGTTATGCAGATTTTGCTGTTGAAAAATATGGTTTCGTAGCTCGCGGAAAATGTTCGGGTGTTCGTTATAAATTCTTGTAGTGATTTTTGACATGAGCACTCCATAATATTTTTCTATATTGAATCGTCTAGTATTATTCGTTAAAATCTTGAATTCGGATTCTGCGATTTTGCAAATCTTAAGAACGTTCTCGTTTGCTGTAGCATTTGATGCATATAATACAGAACGACAGTCGGTACATTTAATCTTGTTAAGCAAATTTTTCTGTACGATTATTGCTGATTTATTCATTGCGTCATTTACTATGCTATCATCTATAGTATATGTAGGAAAAATATCATTTGCTTCTATAAGAACAGCCATGTTTAATTCCAGTGTTTCATCATTTGTCGTCGTATTGTTAATCATATTAAGAAAATACTGGCTTTTATTCCTTATGTGCAACATATTTACTTCATCAAAATTTCGGCAATTAGCGTACGCTGAAGAAGTGACATTATTTTTGATTAATAGTCGTTTATATGCCGCTTTAAACTGCGTTGCCGTTGGATTATTATTGTTACCTCCTTTAGAACGAACAGCTGAAAAAAATGTTTCCAGGTGGTCCTGACTAAATCGATAACAGAAAATTTCAGAAAGTTCATTCAGTTGCTGCACATGTCGCACATACATCGACACAGATCTTTCATTAGGGCCTAAGTCGCAATGTACTCAAATGGAGAAAAATCAGTTTCAATATTCGGCGATGCTTTTCTAAATGTAGTTTTTATTGTAGGTATAAATTACTTTATGACCATGTTTTTCCGGAAGCATCTTTGGTTAAACCTTATGACAATATAACAAAGAATTTAATTCCTATGTGCTTTTAGTGGGTAGAAACTAAAAAAATGCTTACGCCAAGGGGTGAGTCGCTTAGCACAATTCGAATTGTGCTCACAAACAAACAGCGTGGTAGCTTGTGCCGAAATGTGCCACGCTGTGCAATGGTGTCCAGTAAAACAAAAGCAATGGCTGCTATGATTATTCAACTACACTTTGTTGACAGTTTTTAAGTTGTCAAAAGTGTGCCTCATTGTGCCACACATGGTGGTAACGAGTGAAATGATCGTGTATTACTGTGAATCGTAATCTTATATCGTGTTATGGTAGGTGATACAGTGTGTATGGCACATTGTTCTATGCGACTCACCCCTTGGCTTACGCCCAATTTGCATCCCAGTCGTGATTTCGCCCTTCAGCAACCACAATTTGCGGAAGGGCTAAACTGTGTACATAATTTTCAGAAGGGCGCGGTAAATGGGCTAAACTGACTCTGTCTTGCTGGGTATGGCTGGGAAAATTGGCGAGCTTGACAGTATACTTTTTAATAGGGCTCAGCGAATGGGCGCATAGAAACCCAATGTAAATGAAAGGGCGCGTGCATCTTTTCTTGGAATTACATGAAAATATCGAAATATTCGAATGTTTGTGTGCAACAACTATCGAGTAGACATGATCATAGTAGATATTGCTTATCATTTATATAATAGAACCGCCGTTTAAAGAATAATTTTGTGAATAACAACCGTACGCCCGATTCTGTCAAAAAAATGTAAGTTTAGCCTTTATATTCCATATGATAAGAAGGGCCTAAGTCGAAATCTCGAAGAAAATGCATGTTTCGCCGTTTTGTTTTCTTTAATTATAAATCGAACTAAAAACCATTTTAACTAATTTTCACCTCAATCTTGTAGTATTTTTGTCGCATAATGTCATAATAGCGAAAACGCAGTTTGTTTACATTTGCGATTTAAACCCTAATGAAAGATCTATGTCGATATGTTCTCAAAACTTGTAATAACGATAAGAAAACCAAGAAATCCCGTTTTGTTAATGCTGCTGAGCAACGAAGCCCACGTCCGTTTTCCTTGTTCAAGTTGCAACGGCTCAATAAGCGCTCGAGAGCATTTGAACAACTCACGATACATTTCGATTGTCTGATTTGTAATCGGACGTTTGTACCCGGATGCATTGCTACGCTTGCTGTTGAACACATCAAAAAGATTGTTGAAAATTGTAACAAATTTCATGGTCTCTTCGCAGTCTTTAAACCGTTCATCTGAGTTTTTCAAAACACCGAATGCTGCAGCAACATGCATACTCAAGATTTCTGTCGCTAAATCAACACGCATTTTTTTCATTTTCGTAATGAATATGTCTACCAGACATTTTCCCAGCAATTTAAGGCCCACTCAAATTTTGAATTTCATTCACCATTACAAAATAATTCCATTCAATGAACCCATTGCTTGTTTTAAAACATTTTTAGCACCTAGGGTGTTTCTAACTAATTTCAGCATATGACATAATCAAGTAAGACATAGACTGGTTCCGCAGAGGACGGATGAGGAAAATTTGATCGAAAATTTTCGTCAAATTTCAGAGATGCTACAAGAGCATTCGCCATAGCGATGTTTGTATTCATTCCGTCGAATGTAAATGACACTACAGTTACACCAATGCCATGTAACGTAGTCAGTAAATTCTCGATCAAACCTGCTTTTTGTTGACTATCTAACGTATCAATCAAAAAGTATGCAACAGGTACCTTAAAAGATTGCTTGATGCCAGTCACCATAAATACCAGAGCCTCTTTCGCTTCTGGAAGCTCATCCGATCCTTCAGGTAATAAACCACCTAGTTGGACGGTTCCTTCTAGCCTTTTCGCTGCATTATTCCATTGTACTTGTCGTCTGATTGCCATCTCGTCACCCATTAGACAGACGAGAAGACGTTCACCCTTTTCCTTGGCATCGGTGGCTAGTAACTGTAAAGCTGACAGTGCTTTTGATGTTATTCCAGGCTCACCGTCTACCGATTGATACCATCTAGTGATCATCTTCGGGTGAGGTAGGTGCCGTCGGAAGATTTGACGAACGAACTGATAAGCTCTGGGAGAGTAATAGTGAAGCGTAACAGCAAAGCTCTTCAGTTCGTCACTATACTCTTTGCCCTTATTTTGTACATACGAGAGTTCTTCTAGCAAACTGTTGCTATCGCAGAAAACCTATTCAAATTGTACAAATGCTAAAGTTTACTTTTACTTTCATAGAACTACCTTGACTACCTTGAGATGATCTGCAGCACATTGTGACATCAGATTTTTTCTTGAGCCATCTCCAAACTTTTTTCTAAAGAATCTACGCGTTGTTTTAGTCTCCAATATCTCAATTTCCAAGCATTTTTGTTTTTTTTTAGTTTCTTATGAGCTAGCTGTAGCTTTGGAAATGCTTCGTATGTTTCAGCGGGCGTTATATTTATATTCTCAACATTAGCAACTTTCCTTTTCCGACTAATGAATAAATATTTGTAAATTTTAATATGGAAATTCATTTGTAAATATCATACCTTCTTGGAGTATCAAATCTAGAACATTATAATAATTCCCATTGACCTCTGAAAGTAACGGCATTATTATGATCATCAAATGAAATCTTAAGCCCCGAATACAAACCGGTTAATTCGAGTGACTTTGAATACTCGTGGAACAGCATTTTGCAAAAGACGCTTCTTGCTGTTGACGATTTTATAGTCATGGTCAGTGAAGTGTTTTTCGAAAATGCGCAGTTCGTTTTGCTGATAGCCTTCAATCTGCTGACCAGTAAAAACAAGAACAGATTTAATCCAGAGAGCTCGCCGCTCTTCATCGAGTGGAAATTTGCGAACACAGATTTTATTGATGTAGAAAGGTTCCATACTGTATATGTTACCTATGTTTTGCAATGCTACGAGGTGCAATGTTACGAGAATCACACCCAACAATAACGCACTTCATCGTGTAATTTCATCCTACAAATCTGCACAAAACGTTCACCAAATTATTCGAAGAAATTAAATTGCAATCCGCCATCAATAACAGCACGATACGAAGTGAATTGTTTACACGCACTATATTCCTAACTCGTTTGTGTGCTACTTGCTGGCTACACAACCATCACACATAGGCGCAAATGAAAAGAAAGACATGTAAACAAAGCTTCCAATTTTATGCAACTCATTTCACACACACTAGTTTTCGACAAACATTTGATTAGGGTGTAAAAGCCAACTGTCAACATTCTGTTTGAAAGGAAATTCCGGACAAACCATTACAAACCTAACACAGCTCAATGCAGTTTATGAAAGAGAAAACTTTTCTCTTTTGTTTACTACCATCATCTGTGATTGGTGAGTAACGGTTTGTCCAGAATTTCCGCTCGAAGTGAATTATGACAGTTGGCTTTTAAGCCGTAATCATATGTTTGTCGAGAATTGTGGTTTCTTTTCCTCCAACTGTCTCGACCAGACAGATTTGTCTAACAGGGGTTAGACGTTCGTAGAACCAACGCTCATTGTATCAAGTTAACAGGAGATGTAACGATGTTAGACTAACCTAATCACAGAATTGCCTGTACTCTACTATTGTATTAAGTATTGTCAGTGTAAGCGTGAGATTACCTCAATCGACACTTTAACACAATAAAATTAACTACAGCAGCGAAAGGGAGAAAGTACGTATCCGACAAAAATGCGAAGATTTTCTGCTATATGTATATTAGGGTGGGGCAAAATGATCGTTTTTTCAGCACAGCACTTTTTTGGTTCCTTTTGGGGTCTCAAACAACTATGCAAAATTTGGGGTCGATTGGTGTTGACCCGGCGTAGCGCATTGCGTTTGAAATTTGTATGGAGATTAGTATGGGAAAACCTACATTGTTGCATTTTCTATTCTACAGACTACAATACTTCCTTAAGTATGCAAACAAATAGATAGAAGTGTAGTCCAGGATATGCTGAACAACTTTGCCGAAGGATGTATGGTGTTAGAATGTCTCTAAGCCATGTTATAGCTGTTCAAAGTTCGATACATCGAATTAAATGCCAAAAATCATTTTTATTGCCAACACTGCGGGTGTACCAATGGTATTTCATATAGCATTCCGAAATAACATTATATATTTTAGTTTTACCACATTGGTATGTTTGAATGAACTATTCAAAAGCCTTAGATGAATTTCATGAGCGTAGGTACTTGAGCAATAGGGCGTAGTGAGGGAGGATGTGGGGGGGGGGACTTTAATATGTAGAAATTCGAATTGAAATGTTGTTGAGTTGGAATGTTCAGATGAATTATTTCAAAACATTTACACATTGTCCTACGCATAATAGTAACGATGAAATAAAACATGCTGTATCCCTTTACCTTGACTTTTATCAATAGAAGTTACGTTACAGACTGAATCAACTGATGTCGAGTTGATATGTCAGTGGATTATATTTCGGTTTAATACGCATTATGATTTGATAGCATGCTCATTTCTATGCTGTTCGATCACGAGGCGTGAAGCTAATTTCAAGCTAATATCTGAATTTCAACATGAAATCCACCAGATCCCTACAACAATTTTTGCTTCAGGTGATCGAACAGCATCGAAATGAGCATCCCATCAGATCATAGTGCCTATTAAATTGAAATATAATCAATGCAATCCTCTGACATATCAACTCGACATCAGTTGATTCAGTCTGTAACGTAACTTCTATTGGTAAAACTCAAGGCAAAGGGATACAGTATGTTTTATTTCATCGTTACTGTTATGCGTAGGACATTGTGTAATTGTTTTGAAATAATTCGTCTGAACATTCCAACTCGACAACATTTCAGTTCGAATTTCTACATATTAAAGTCCCAAACCACCCATCCCCCCTCACCCCTCACTACGCCCTATTGCTCAACTACCTACGCTCATGAAATTGAGCTAAGGCTTTTTAATAATTCATCCAAACATACCAATGTGGTAAAACTAAAATATATAATGTTATTTTGGAATGCTATATGAAATACCATTTATACACCCGCAGTGTTGGCAATAAAAATGATTTTTGGCATATCATTCGATGTATCGAACATTAAACAGCTATAACTTGGCTTAGAGACATTCTAACACCATACATCCTTCGGAAAAGTTGTTCAGCATATCCTGGACTATACTTCTATCTATTTGTTGGCACACTACAGGAATAATTGTAGTCTGTAGAATTAAAAATGCAAAAATGTAGGTTTTCCCATACTAATCTCCATACAAATTTCAAATGCAATGCGCCACGCCGGGTCAACACCAATCGACCCCAAATTTTCCACAGTTGTTTGGGACCCCAAAAGGTACCAAAAAAGTGCTGTGCTCGGTTGATGTGGCCATGATTACGTTTTTCCATATAACAATGCCCCACCCTAATGCATATGATATACATTAGGTGTCGGCATATGTAAAACAAAACACTTATGGATTACCCTCCGACAATACTAAAAAGCGTTATTTTTTATATTCATATTATTTTGTTTTAATTAGTTTCGTTATCATGATTTGGATTTATGGGATTCAAGATACCATTAAAGCCATGCCGCATAACATATGGAAATACCTTACTTGGTGTCATCTTAAATTTTTACATTTTAACGGTTTATAGTACGAATTCTCATCAATGGACATCCCTTCACAGAGCAGCGATAAAGGAGGAACAAAATATATATAGAGATTGTGTCGTTTATAATATGCATACTCAGATTTCACTTTTTAAAAATCCGCTCTCTACTTGTAATATCGTTATATGCATCTATTGACAAAATAAATAAATAAATGCCAGCAGTCGCTCTAAAAGTTCTAAAAGGACATTACATTGATTTATTTCATTCATAGATACGCTGTTTTGAAATAAGTGGCTTGATATTACGAAGAAATGTAAATAAAAAGGAGCAGTTCTTAAAATACGTCACGAACATATTTTCTTTCATAGAGATTTCAAGTAACGCAGTTAATGGGCGACATCATTCCAATCACGGTAGTTTCAAGAAACTTACTCCAACTGTCAAGTTGCTGTAGGGCTGATTCTACTTCACTCCGGTTATGTCTCTGACATTACCCACCCGTCTTTTTTTGACTGGGATGTTCTTTAAATACTTAAAGTACACTCACAATGGCATGCATTACATAAGCACCAGAATGATTCCCATTCAGTCAACAGAAGTATTTTAAATATGTTCATTAATTAAAAATATTTAAAATACAACTAATTCAAATATTCGACAAAACATAATTTTTTATGAAATATTAACCGATTTCCTTGAATTTGTACAAAACCGTGTGTTTTTATTTTCTCCGTCAAATCTTCTCGGTCAAATCCTTTCGCAAACCCGCTCGGAATCCTGAATGTATTCCAGCTCATATACAACAAACTATTACGACTTAATCGGTTGCTGCTATTGAGCTGGAATTTATACCGGAATCCGAACCGCTTTCCGAATGGTTTGCCAGGGTTCAAAATCGTTCAAATAAAAATGACAACCTCACTCCGAGGTGCCTTATAGTACATCCAGGTGTTACCATTCGTCACGTTTGAGTGTGTTGGTTTTGTTGCTAGTGAAATTAATCATGGCGCCCAGGATCGCGAAACACACTTTCAACAAACCAACCAATCGAAACGATGCTTGTAAGCACGTGGTGAAAATAAGTATGGCGTTCGTGATTACAAAAGGGCAAAAATTTACATCCCTAACCACAATATATACGCGGACGGAGGTCTTAGTGGAATGTACGTAATATTTCAAATGTTTTCTTCCATTTAATTCCACTATTTTTTGTAGTTAAATGCACTTCACTATTTAACAGATACCGGTGTTTCGATTACTACTTGTAATCTTCTTCAGTGTTTGTATCAGTCTATAGGAAATTACGGGATTGTAAAGCCATTTTATCTGGGGAACCGGGTAGGCTGTGGTCGGTGGGTACCTAGATGCATGAAGCTAACCGTTTTTTGCATTTATTTAAAATTTCGAAAAGCCATCAATATCCGTTACCCTGGTCTCGATTTAATAAGGAAGGAGACGAATGTTTGAAAATTTCCAGGCTTTCAGCTACGTCTAATTTCCAAGGATTAGAGACTTGGCGCTGAATTTTAATATCTTCTATAGTTAAGTTATGTTTTTTTTCTGAAAAAGCTTGTTCGGTAAATCTTTATCAGATTCTCTAGAAGCTTTTACTATTTCCGCAATATGCTCTTTGATTCGAATTTCTAATGTTCTCCTGGTTTGTCCAATATAAACTTTATCACAATGTGAACATATGTTGTATATCCCCGATTTGCTCAGTGTTTCTATCGGATCCTTTGTGGATCCTAGTATCAGCTAAAATCAAGCTGGTAATTTTTACTACTGAAAACTAGATCTACACCAGTTTTTTTAAGTTTTTTCCTAAGTGGGTAAGCCGTATTCTGGTTGAAATCTACTGCTATCCTTTTTAAATTTTCAGTTGTTGGAGTTAAGGTTGTGAGGTTTTGCTTATGAAGCATTCTAGATTTTTTATTAATTATTGATTGGATGGTTTCCTATATATTTCGAAAGTCAAGGACCCCCTCTCTTTTTACAAGCACATCCAAGAAGGGCAAATTGTTATCTTTGTCTTCTTCATGTGTAAAATTGATATTTTTAGGGATGTTGTTAATGGTTTCTAACATCCGAGATAAATTTTTACGTTTGATAATACAGAAGATATCGTCAACGTATCGCCACCAGCGTTCTGGTAGCTCACCTTTTTCTTTTAAAGTTTCTTCGAAGTTTGCCAAAAACAGTTTACAAAGAAGTGGGTTACCCATCGGAGCACCCTTGGTTTGTCTATAGAAGGCACCCCGGAATGTGAAATAAATTTCTTCCATGCAAAGGCGAGTAAGTTGGATATAAGATCTTACTTTGCTTTTCCATAGACTGTTGCTATTTTGTTGTAATAACCAATCCTCTAGTAGGTTAATTGAATCTTTTGCAGCGACACTTTGGAATAGTGCAGTTACGTCAAAGAAAACCATAATCTCATCGTCTTTGATTTCACCTGAGTTTTGAAGTTTGAGAGTGAATTCTTGTGTATTGGTGATGGACCGGCTGGAAAACTTTTTTAGCATATTTTGAAATTCTTGTACTAGCCATTTTGCAATTTTTTGGGTTGGGGCACCTATTGATGAAATAATTTCCCTGATTTCATTTCCGGGTTTGTGAATTTTTGGGAGTCCCTTTATTCGGGGTAAGATGGGGTTTGAAACTTTGAAACGAGTGATATTCTCACCCAAGAGGGGTTTACAGTCTTTAAGAGTTTTGTTTAACACGTTTAATCATGGCCGGGAAGGGGTTCGTTATCTGTGCCCTGTACTGGCCAGATATAATTTTTTGAAGTAGAATACTTCTAACGTTTCAATATGGGGGCCCGTTTCAAAATATCAGCAGTGGCAGTCGCGTCAGATTTTGAACGTTAATAACTTCCATTATACTTAATAGAATGATTTGAGGTTTAAGGCAATTTTATCGAAAATATGTTCCGCAATGTAGTATTAAAATTTGGAGTATGTATAACATGCATTAATACCGAAAATACTGTGTTTTAAAAAAGATGAGTGGGTAATGTCTGTGACATAACCGGAGATATGTAGAATACATAAGGAACACGTTCTTCAAATATGTTGATACTCATTGGAATTTTCGGACAAAAGGTGATTTGGGCGAGGAATAATTCAAATTATTCTTTACAAAAATGATGGTGGTCCTGAAAAGGACCGTTTTTGTTGGCGATGTTGGCCTTGGTGAGGGAGATGGCTAACGATGAAATGAATTGTTAGCATGAGGAAGTCGCATAGTACTGGCCAATGGCAGAACAGATAATAATTGATTCATGAAAATCAATTTTTCTTTATTCATGTAAATTATAAATACTTACAAATCTAATAGAAGATTCCTGGTCATATTTCTGAATCATTAGTGCGAACATTGTGTAATTTGGTTAAGTACAATGAAAGGTACAAACTTTCCAAACTCGACCTTCTGTTTCTTCCGAAATATTGAAATGGGGTGTCTATATTAAACCGTTAGTCGTGGTCACAATAAAAAAAGATGGGTGGGTAATGTCTGTGACATAACCGGAGCGTCGTGATTTCAATTCGAGACGTTAATTTAAATCTTATAATATTCAACAGAATGGCGTTTGAATGGGAATTTTTCAAGTAATTCTCTATGGTAATAATGGTGGTTCTGAAAAGAACCTTTGGTATCGGTGTTGGTGTTGATGGTGATGCGCTGGATCGTTGGATGTATTTGGCATGATAGTTACGTGCCTGGCGAACTGTTTTGTAGCCTCGAACAAAACGACAAGACTGGCTTCTTCGAGTACCATTACGGCTGAACTTTATAAGTTTAGCTCGACTTTGAAATCCTGCACAATCTCACGAATCAGACGCTGGTAGGGCCATTTTGTTTGGTACTAGCACGGAGCTGCATAAAGAAATCAGTTAATGCAGTTAGTTCACGGAGGCTGCCAAAAAGCTCGAATAGAAGCATGCGACTTCAACGTTTCTCTTAAACACATGCAATTGAAGCAACACTGATCACTAGAGGGATGGTGAGGGAACACGCACATTCGTTTTGGTAATACTGATAATAGCAGTAGAAAGGAATGGAAAAGCAGTGCACGAAACGAGCAAGAGAATAATTTAATTTTTTGTTCCGTGTGCAAGCTACTTCTTTCCACACAACGTATTATGTTGCTTGTTGAAAATTACACATCTTAAAATGAAAGTTTCAGTTTAACTCTCACTAGAACACAATTGATTGGTCCTGAAAAGAACCGTTGCTTTTATTGTAATTTACGCCCACTCCCCGCGGACACTGTGAGCCAATTTGATTTCTTTTGCGAGAAAGTTACGTACTTGGCGCACTTTTTTGTATCCTCAAACAAACCGACCAAGTAGGTATCACTGGCTTCATTACGGCTGAGTTTTGTAAGCGTAGCTCGACTTTGAAGTAATACACAACCTTACGAACCAGACGCTGGACTGTTAGCCAGCGGATTAGTTGCTCCGTTGCCCTGTAGTTGGGGCGAAATACTGGCATGGCGACAGTTCCTGATCGGTAGTTGGTTGCGATGGGCCACCAGTAGCTGGGACACTTTTTGGGACCGTCATCATTGTCAACTGCTTTCCTCCGGTGGACTGGTTGCTTGCTAGTGGTTGAACGAATACGAATGATGAGAAAAACCGACCGACCAATATTCATATATGAAAACATGAGAAAGCACTACTATCGCTCTCTCGCTCGTTTTCGTGCCATTTCTGTGCCTTTCCTTTCCGTTCGGCTACCAATACTAGCATAACCAAAACGAATATTCTGTCTTTCCATCGCCTTCAATCTAGTCTAGTGGCCAGTGCTAGCAAACTTGCATGTTCAGTTTTTCAATAACAACATTCCAACAATATTTTCAAAGAATGTTGCAGATTTGAAAAGAAGGAAGGTAAAGATTTTCACAAATTTAAATTCTTTTGTCTTATTTGTTAGCGCTGATACTGGCCATGGGATGGTGGGGGAACACCCACATTCGTTTTAGTTATGATGGTATTAGCAGCAGAAAGGAATGGAAAAGCAGTGTACGAAAACGAGCGAGAGAGGATAATTTAAATTCTCTTTCTTTCTTTCCAGACATCGTATATCTTATATAGCTTTCTGAAAATTATTTGTTATACACCATAAAATGTAAATTTCAGTTTAACTCTTATTAGAACACAATTAATTGGTCCTGTAAAGAACCGTTTATTGTTTTATTGCGGGAGCATAATTCAGACGCACTCCCCGCGGACACGGTGAGCCAGTTTAATATATTTGGCCTGAAAGTTATGCGCTTGGCGCACTATTTTGCATCCTCGAACAAACCGACCAAGTAGGCATCGATGGCTTCTCGGGGCATCATTACGACTGAGCTTTGTAAGCGTAGCTCGACTTTGCAGTCCTGTACAATCTCACGACCCAGACGCTGGAACGATAGCCTACAGATTAATTGCTCTGTTGCCCTTTAGTTGGTGCGAAATTCTTGCAGGGCGACGGTTCCTGATCGGGTTGCGATGAGTCACCAGTAGCTGGGGCATTTTTTCCGACCGTCGTCATCGCCAACTGCTTTCCTTCGGTGGACTGGCTGCTTGCTAGTGCTTGAACGAATACGAATGATGAGAAAAACCGACCGACAGATATTTATATAATCGCGCTAATATGCAATACTATCGCTTTCTCGCTCGTTCTCGTGCCGTGCATGAGCCTTTCCTTTCCGTCCGGCTTCTAATGGCCTAACCAAAGGAATATGCCGTCTTTCCCCAACCAACTGCTCTCGTCAAGCAACCCAATGCGAATAGTCATAGGAACAAACATGTAGTGGACCTATATATATATATATATATATATATATATATATATATATATATATATATATATATATATATATATATATATATATATATATATATATATATATATATATATATATATATATATATATATATATATATATATATATATATATATATATATATATATATATATATATATATATATATATATATATATATATATATATATATATATATATATATATATATATATATATATATATATATATATATATATATATATATATATATATATATATATATATATATATATATATATATATATATATATATATATATATATATATATATATATATATATATATATATATATATATATATATATATATATATATATATATATAGAAAGATTTTTCAAAACACATTTTTTTGTTATTAGTGCATGTTATACATACTTCAAATTTTAATACAGCATAGAGGAACATATTTTCCACAAATTGGCCTAAAAATTAAATCATTCTGTTATGTATGATAAAAGTTATTAACGTTCAAAATCTGACGCGGCGCCGCAGCCGATATTTTGAAACGGGACCCCTATATTGAAAGCTTAAATGTATTCTACATTAAAAGGACGAGCTTACATTGTGCTGTAGTCAGGTATAAAAACTCAGCATGCTGTTGTTCACGATCAGTTCGTTTGCAGCATCAGCATGCAGCAGTTCGTTTGCAGCATCTCCCGCAAAATTCAAACCGCCGTCCGTTTGCTGCTGCTGTTACCATATACACCAGCTCCAAGTAAATTCCGAACACTGTCCAAACAAAAGGCCCTTTTCAGGGCCATCAATTTATCGACAAAGAATCGAATTGAAGTTTTGTTATTGCAAGCATCAGAAAGTGGCTTGTCAAGAGCGTTGGATGGTAAGTGAGCCACTTGTGAACAATATCGTTGCTTTCAAGTAGAATGGCACAAAATAAAAAAGTTATTTGTGTGATTTGTAGACAGGTTAGTGTAATGATTCAATTTACAAAAATCGAACGTTTTCTAACGTTTCGATATAGGTGCTCCGTTTCAAAATTTTCGGCCAGAATGTTGCCTGTTTTTCTAAAAGTGAAAATCTGCTATTGTACTGAATGAAAATCTTCGATTTTTGCGCTGATTGGAAATAGTTGTGACTAGTTGTGTAGAATGTTCAATTACTGAAAATAACAGATTTTGTGAAAGCAGTGGTTGGTCCATACAATTCGATTCAGAGCGAGCCAGACTAGTTTTCGTTGGAAGGTCCATCTCTGACAATAGAAATAAACTATTTTATTTTGAATTCAACTACAACTTCCTTGAAAACGCACAGCTAAAAAACTTTTGGGAAAAACGCGCAAACCTAAATTTTCCACTATAATAAAAACTAGTGCCCCCGCCGCACAGCATCATCAAGATTGATAGTTATTCAAGCCGGGAGGAAAGGGGGAGGGAGGTTGTAAGGCAATGGAAAATTTCATTTATAATAATAATACTTTATAATTGGCTGGTCCTGAAAAGAACTTGTTGGTTTGTGGTTTATTTTGGGTCACAATTTAGGCCCGCTCGATTTCTGATAGCTGTGAATTTTTCGCAGGGCGACTGTTTCTGTTCGGTAGCGATGAGGCTTCTTAACGCCAACCGTGACTGGGGCACTTTTACACGGCCTTCGTTGCCAACCAGCCCCCTGTCAAGGACGACGTCTCTGTACAGCCATCATCACTGCCATGAAAGGCAAAACATTGATTTTGAACCGAATGATTAGAAGCTGTATTTAGTTACAAAATGTCAATTAAATTAAATTATTAAATCATCCCACAAGATGCAAAACGTCGTGTGGAATGCTTGAATAGCGAGCATAGTGCCGAACATAATTCTTTGTTTGGGACTTTATAGCTATAACACCCCATACATGTCGGTCGCTGTCAAACTCCATATGATGGTATAGGGTTGCCAGGGGGCTGTTGCCAACTGCTTGCGGGGAGCCTTTCCTCCGGTGGACTTACGAGCGGTTTGTTTGGTACAGGCCATGTAGCGAAAAATGCTGATCTGCTACTTCTCTGATGCTGGTAGTAGGACGACGGTCAAACGCTCGTTTTCGTGCTTTCATTTATAAAAGTTAAACAATATTTTCAATGAATGTTGCAAATAATTCCAAAAATACTCCAAATAAACTATATATGTGCTAAAGTCGACAAAATCGCATAGAAATTGCTTATTCCAGAGCAGAATTTACCGGTCTAAAGTGTATTCTACTTCACTCCGGTTATGTCTCTGACATCACCCACCCATTTTTTTATCTTTCCGTAGCAGGTCCGATATCGCAACAATTTACTGTAGTCTGCAATAAAACGTTGATAAAAACCTGCTAGACCGAGAAGACGACGAATGTCTTTCACTCTATTGGGTCTACAGTAATTTAGAATCGGTTCGATTCGTTTATTGTCGATTGAAACACCCTGTCCAGTCAACAGGTAACCCAGGTAGTTTACCTGTTTCCGACAAAACTGAGATTTGTCAAGCGAAATAGTTAGTCCTGCTTTCTTTAAACGATCCGCAACTATCTCCAATAAACGATAGTGTTCGGTCAAGTCCTTGGTCGCAACCACAATGTCATCTAGATAGACAAACACTTCGGGTTTCAGGTCAAACCCTATGACTTTGTCCATTAATCTACACATTGTGAAAGGTGCATTTGTGAGACCGAATGGACAGACCTTGAATCTAAACAGCCCTTTTGTTGTTCTGAGCGCGGTATAATCGCGGCATTCCTCTTTTAGGGGTATTTGAAAATACGCGTCCTTTAGGTCTATGACCGAAAAATACTTTGCGCTCTCCAAACGGTGAAAAATGCCTTTCATATCGCGCATTGGATAAGAATCCTTCTTCGTGATGGCATTTATTCTCCTGGAGTCTAAACAAATCCTCAGTTTACCATTTGCTTTACGCACCGGAACCTAAGGGTTCGCCCATTCACTTGAGCATTCCTCGATCGCATCTAGTAGCTTATATCGCTCGATTTCTTTGTCCATTTCCGCCTGAATGGAAGGCGAACAGCGGTATAACGGCTGTCGTCGCGGTTTAGCGTCCTCTCGAAGTATGATTTCGTGTTGTAATAATGTCGTTCTACCCAGATTACCTTCTGTCGTACATGGGAACGTCCGGATTACGTCTGTTAACCGATTCCTCTCCTCCTCGGTTAAAGTGTGCTCTGTCTTGATTGTATCCGGAATGACAATCGATGGTTCTGGTAGATCTATGCCTGGTATGTCCAGAGACTCGTCGGGTGGCGACTTTTCGCTGACCGGAAGTGCCTCAACCGGATGTATAAAAAAATGGAACAACTCTTCAGAGACATTTCGAGCGCTGATTTCGGCTATCTCTTCTAAGCCCGATTGTCCTTGCATCATTGGTTTGATTCCGAATGTTTTCCAAAAGTTGATGTCCAAAATAATGCTACTACCTTCGTAACGCCTCGAAAAGTTATTGGCATATTCACGTAACCTACACACGAAAACTGCGTATGATCGGCTGTACAGATTCTAATTGGGGAAGGTAAAATTCTTAATCCGTATCGGTCAGCAATATCTTTCGAGTTCACCACGCTTACGCTGGCTCCTGGATCTAACAGGGCTTCGAACTCCGTCTCGAAGACACGAATTTTCACGTGTGGACACAAATTTGTTTGAATCTTAATTTCTAGTAAATTTTGAAAAGTGTCGAAAAATGGTTCTGAACTGGGAACTTTGTCTGTGCTAGGAATGCTTGAGTCCCCTTCATGGCACCCCAAGTTTAGTTTCCCGATCCCTGCGTTGCCTGTGCAGACTGAGCAGGTGCATGTCTTCTCGGGTGAACATCGCAGGTCGATGAGATTTTTCCTGGGTTTCCACGCTATCTCAAACTTTCTTCTCGTTGACAACGGCTTCGTCAGAAGTTTGTTCATTCGTTCGATGTCTGAAACAAACGCAATGAACGTTTCTCCTTTCTGCTGCTTGCGGTCGTAGATTCACTGCCGGTTAACCTGATCTTGGTTAGGATTACCAAAGCGAAAACGAATTCGTGCTTCAAAGGTAACCCAATCCCAATGCGATTCATAGTAAGTGAAAAGCCAGTTAGCTGCCTCTCCTCTCAGCAAAAGGTGTATGTTGCTGAGTAATCGAACGTTTGAAATGAAGTTCATCTTCGCAAGCATTTTAGCTTTGTAGATGAAGTCTTCGAGCGTGATTGAACGTGCATCACCAGAGAAAAAGAGATTCCATTTCTCAATCCGCCTATCGTAGTGATTTCCTCTTTCTCGAACTGTTATCGATGGACCTTCAGAAACCTCGGCGCTCGCATCGCTGTCTTCTTCCGATTCTTGACTTGCCATCCTTCTGGGAATTGGTACTCCCAATCCATTGTTCCTTGTGTTTCCCTCGAATGCTGGCGTTTCCAACCGATTCGCTTGCTCATTGCTACCGGAAGCTGATATACCTTGGATGTTCTGCTGGTTTCCCCATACTTGACTCTGATTTCGTAACACATTTAATTTAATGGTTTCCAAGCGGTCTGTTAGCTTGCTCACAATCCTCCGCATCCCGTTCATTTCCTTCTCCATTTCGCGTATTTTTGCTTTTAGTTGCTCTGATGTTGGTTCGAGCATACTAGGAGCTGGATTTGGTTTCGGTTCAGAATTCATTGGCTTTTTTGGAATAGCTCCTGTATACGTAGGATTGTTTAGAATTGGGCTGATATTCACGTTGTCGAAATCTCCAAAGCTTACGTTTGTAACATTGCTCTTGCCCTGCCCTTCGAAGTTTACTTGCATATTTTGTTCCATAGGAGTCAGTACCGTTGCTTCCTCGCCGCTTTCTGCCCCGACTCTGCCATCGGTCGCATTTGAACACCTTGGTTTGCGAGAAGGTCACAAATCTCTCGCACCAGTGAATCTCTTAGTCCTTTCGATTCTGATGAGGTTTTACTATTTCGCGCACGCAAGTAATAAAATTTGAGACGCGAAATTGACCGCGGACCTTTCTTATTTTCTAAAGACGCCTCAATCGAAGTCACGCGCGATAGTATAAAGTCATAGTCCTGCTCGATCGTGTAAATTGATTGATATTCGCGTTTCTCCTGACAGTCATCGCAATATATTTGCTGTAGAATATATTGTTTAGATTCTAAGTCTTATTTCAGCTCTTCTGTGTAGTTTCTTACTCTAAGCTCGAAATCAACTTCGTCATTTAACAGATATTTAGCGTAGGGGTATTTAAAGCTCATCATTATGTTTCTTATCGCAAAAGACTAAACAGTTCATCCAAAAGATTTCGTACTAACTCTCCAAGCCGATATTTGTAAAAGAAAATCAGAACACATTTGAGACCAATCATAAATAAATCGTATATTGTATATAGAACTGAATATATAATTGTATAACAGCATAAGTATATAGAAAAATAATAAATGTATATAGTTTGGCAATAATAATAATAAATAGGTATATCAATAAATAAATAAATTATTAGAATAATAAATAATCAATACAAATATTTTCCTCAACAATAATCGCAATATCTCCAGAAATCCGAAACAAAAATTCTCCAGAAAAACCGTTGTTCTAAATAAACATAGGTAGGGGAACATGGGGAGACTTGACCAGGTGCAAAATTCTATTTTCGGCTATGGCGTCTTCTATTCGATTCATAATTTTTTTTCAAAAATATTTTTATACTTGTTTCGATCCCTTAAGGTAATTTTGAAAGTTTGGAGTAAAAAATACTTTCCTTGCAGAAAATATTACGTGATTAATAAATATGCATTAAATGATGTAATTTTTTATCAAACTTTGTATGGACATTAGGGTAGGGCAAAATGAACGTTTTTTCAGCACAGCACCTTTTTGGTCCCTTTTGGGGTCCCAAACAACTGTGCAAAATTTGGGGTCGATTGGTGTTGAGCCGGCGTAGCGCATTGCGTTTGAAATTTGTATGGAGATTAGTAAGGGAAAACCTACATTTTTGCATTTTTAATTCTACAGACTACAATTCTTCCTGTAGTAAGCCAACAAATAGATAGAAGTATAGTCCAGGATATGCTGCACAACTTTGCCGAAGGATGTATGGAATTCTATATGATTTTCCATTGGTACACCCGCAGTGTTGGCAATAAAAATGATTTTTGGCATTTAATTCGATGTATTGAACTTTGAACAGCTATAAATTGGCTTAGAGACATTCTAACACCATACATCCTTCGGCAAAGTTGTTCAGCATATCCTGGACTATACTTCTATCTATTTGTTGGCTTACTACAGGAAGAATTGTAGTCTATAGAATTAAAAATGCAAAAAAGTAGGTTTTCCGATACTAATTTCCATACAAATTTCAAACGCAATGCGCCATGCCGGGTCAACACCAATCGACCCCAAATTTTGCACAGTTGTTTGGGACCCCAAATGGTACCAAAAAAGTGCTGTGCTCGGTTGATGTGGCTATGATTACGTTTTTCCATATAACAACGCCCCACCCTAATGGACATATCTACTCGACTACTAATTACTGTATGCAAATTCCCAAACGGGAAAATTTTGGACGATACCAATTTTTTTTGTGCATAAGGACACATACCTTACATCATGTACGGTGATGTAAGGTATGTGTCCTTATGCACAAAAAAAAAATTGGTATCGTCCAAAATTTTCCCATTTGGGAATTTGCATAATTTCAGGCGTTTGGGTCTTCAAACCATAAGACAGTTTCAGTTCATATTCTTCGTCGGCAAACAGAACTTCTGTGCTTACTATCGAGACATCACTCGGTATAAGCCAGTTGTTTAGTGTTCACGCAAGACGTGTGACTTTTTGGATTTTAGTGTCTAACTAGTGCTAATTTGGGTACTAGCTTAGATACATCGTCTAACTAGACACCCAGTTGGTGCTAGTTACTGACGAGGAGAATCCGAAACACTAAAACAAAAACCGTACATACTAATTACTGTTAAAGGACTAATATACCATCTTAATCCTTGTGAAGCAGTGAAATGATTTTACATAAACTGGAACATTGGAATAGTTATTACTAGAATTCGCATGAAATTGAACGCAATAACTAATGTTGGAGAGACTTGACCAAGATTTTATGGGGAGACTTGACCAAGTGGCGATCAGCTGAAGAAAGATACAAAATTCCTAATATTTATTATGCTTTGGTACCTACTGTTAATGTTAATCACGCCATAAAAAATATCCCACCCCAAACATAAGTCTTTATATTTTAAAATTTGTAAGCAAAGTTAGCAATAGTTGGACTGATTTCGTGACGTGTGAACATGCAATGCAAGCAGTACAGTTAATCCTTAAAAAGAAATGCATTTAAAAAAAAATCAAAATTTATCAAATGCAACTCTTTTATATTTTTTACTGCTACCTAAGGATCTCGACAATAGGGAAAAAAATAATTACAGTATGTTTTATGTCATTATTTTTTGCTATGATTTTTCAAAATTCTCTTGGTTAAGTCTCCCCACGCCTTGGTCAAGTCTCCCCGCAATGGGGAGACTTGACCAGAAAAACGATCACAGAAAAACATTGGTAACTTTTCAAAAATTAAATTAAAAATTCTGCAAAAAATCATGAAGACGCGCAATAACTTTGCGCATTATATCTGGATGATTTTTGGGGGATTGAAGGCTTTTTTAGAGATTTATGCAGTTTTAGCTGAAAACCTGGTCAAGTCCCCCATGTTCCCCTAAATGTCTCAAATTGAAACGCTGCAACTTTCTACAAACTTTGCAAAACCTCCAAAAACAACTATAATCATTCATCCAAATTAGACCTTAAACCAGAAAAATCCACATTACAATTATTCGTTTGCAGAGTTTTACCCGAGACTGTTGAATTGGGCCTTACAAGAAAATAACGTACATTCCTGGCCTATACAGAACCATAATCATAAACTGAACTGAATAGAAGAATATTTTAATAATTGCAGGGCGCTGAATTTGACTGCCATAATACAATCTCCAGAAATGCGAGCTAATACCTATGGTTTGGCCATCACGAAGCGTACGAGAATTTATAACTTAAGAGTTCGTCCAAATAAAGTCAGAAATTCCCACAAAAATTGTAGGTTCGTACATTTAGTTGGGCGCCAAAATGTAGCCGACGCTGGACGATCTGTGAAGTGCGTAGTTTTAAGCGCCACTCCTTTCGGAGACTACCGCCAAGTTTTTAATGTTGCCCGGATGAGACTGCTTGAATGCGAGTCAAATGCATAGGATCGTTCCAGCTAGCCACACAATCAGCCCCAGAATGAGGTACAATACCCTAGCCAGTTAAATTTCCCTGAACCAAAGCTCTCCTTCAAAACACCACGGTAGAAACTCCCTAAGAGAAGAGAAGACAATCGCGTAGCCAATATGATCCAGTCCTAACCTCAATATTGAACCAGCTTCTGATTGGTCGTTTTGCCAGTCAAGAGCGTTCATAATATTTTCAAACGGGATGAAAAACAGAGCTGCTGAATTTATTTTGGCTACATTTCATATACATGAACATTTCATGTAAATTGAATAAATACCCTGAATGACGATATAACTACGTGTATAGGATGTAAGAATGACACAAATAAACTTAAAATTCAATTTTTAAATTCAGCTAGTATTGTGAATTCTTGACTGAGGGTCGATATTTAAGGTACAATTATTTTCAGCAATTGTGAAAATCATGCAAATGGAATCTGGCAACGATGGATGCTTATTGTCTTTGGAATTACGACAGGGCCTGGTAGATAAAATTAAGAAGATCAAGAAGCAAGGAAACTCCCCATACCTAAAAGCTTCTCATCATCGGCAGGGTTAATGTTCGCCGCCAGACTGCGCTAACCGAGTGGAAAAGAATTTCATTTGATTTAAATGTGCCACGCGGCAAGGGAAACGTATCTAACATAATCGGAGTGATGTGGAAATATTTCAACAAACTAAAAACAGACTATTTTACTACACTAACAGAAAACATTTATTCAGGATTTAATTCAGGTTTTTTTAATCATACGGAATTCATTTCAATAAAATTTATATTGTACGGTAAGCATGCTTTCAGTTTTCAATTTTTACATCTATGTGTTCTATAGGCCTATTGTGTGCGTTTCTTCTCTCCCTATTTCTTCGGTGTGCTTTTTTCTACTCTACCCCGCAGCTACGTTGAATTCAACCGGGCAAGCGCTGTATAGCTATGGCTTATGATCCCGGATGGTTTTTTCAAACTTGGATGGTGCTTCCTAGAACGCAGTAACACGTGCAGGTGGATCTATAGATCACTTTTTGGGCGCACCCCGAACAAAAGCGAGGTCCGAAAAACTGACCGGATGGTGGTCTTTGATTTATTCACGGACCGTCTTCTCTGGACGCCACTTCACCAATACTGTTATAAAGGTACGGACTCACCGAATCTGCTGCGGATGAATGACGATGCTGCTGTTGCGTACGGAATAATGCAAAGGATGGCTACCCGTCGTTGCTGGTTTCCTGGTGTTTCGAGTGACCAATCTTGCGCGATGAAGCGATTTCCTTGCGTCTCAACTTCCTTCCGGTAGAAATAACGTGTGCCGGGATGGTTCGTTCCTTCGATTGCGGCGAGCAACGCGAAAGCGGTAGAGTGTGGCAATCGTACGGTTTCCACAGTTTTTGTGCCTAGTGGAGTAGAAATGATAGCCTAGCGGGGCTATTTGAAGGATCGTTAGCTACGAGTGGGGTCATTTAGTAGAGCACATGTTTTAGTTGATCTTTTCGATTCGCACACAGAATCGTCACGCACTACCTAGCTTTTCTAGCTCGCACTACTTCTCCTATTAGCTATTAGAAAAATAGACATTAATAGCTCCCTAAAATATCTACCACATCACTAGTATCTGGTTTTCAGGTTTTCACACGGAACAAACTCGCGTCACTTCTACACTGTTCAACGTTTTGGAACGAATTGATTAAGCCCTGTAATCCTCAGTTTAGTGAAGGGAATCTCAATGTAGCCGGAAGTACGTCATTTCCCGAGGATTCTTCGGGATTACTCGGTATCTCGGAGTATTCAACTGCCTAGCTCATTCTGACGCGAGTAGGTAATCTAGCTTTCCCTTTCCCTTAACTGAAAGGATTCTTCTTAGAATCAGTATTCGCGCAATCTCATACGAGCTTGAGAGAAACGAATTTGATCGTTGACTTTAGAGAATGTTGGACTTATCGACATTGCCTAGATTTTGGCGGATTCTTTTGTAGGTTGGGTAGAATTATGTAAAATTTTGTAAGTGTGGATTCTATTCATATGGATTATGGCTAACTATCCCGTCGTATGTCTATATTGATCATGGAGGGTTACGTATGAATTGATTATATCTAAATATTTGAATTTGGAAATTGTATTTTTACAACTAAGAATGTACAACTGTTACATGATGTTGGATCGAATCAACGATATTGTGGGACGTCGCACCCCTCGGAGTAACGTCAGAAGAAGTAAATAAGAAATAATCAGCTGATCAGAAACGTCTCATGGATTGACGGTTTGCGGCAAAACCAAAATTCGTTATGCGACACCTATGATTCAGCTCATGAACTGGCAAAGTGACACAGTTTGCTTTTTTTCACCGGAAAGTGAGTCGTAGCTTACAACAAAAACTTCATTTTCTTCTCGCAAAAAGCTTACCATTGCCAAAATATGAATGAAACGAATAAGAAATTTAGTTTTATTTGCAATTATTCTGAAATTACAGCCATTTGCAACTATTTGGCTCATACATTTCTTCGAAATGTTATCGGAGTATTATTGTGGTTATAAAAAATCGTTCCATAAATGAAGTTCCAACTCGAAACCGAGACCCAATCAGTACCAATGTCCAATTCCTTCATATTTTGGACTACGTAGGAGATTCAGTGAAGACTATCAGAGAGAAGGATCGGCTGTGTATGATACAAAGCTGACACTTTCCTATTAGCCGGATATATTCTTTCGTCGCGTGATCTGGAGAGTTTCGTGAATTTACACCATCTCATGAAGGTTTAGCTTAACTTAGGAGGAACGGGAAATGATGTTGCGGCGGCTACGGTGCTCAACAAATTACATTTCGGAACAGCACACATATAGCTCTGCGAATAATATTAGAAACCACTAGGTTTTACACCATTTTCGCAAGATGTTTACTCATCATCTTATAAAATGATGGTTTTCCTCCATTTTCGTAAACAATTATCAACAAATTGATCGGTGATTTGATGTTTAAAAGTTATTTTTTACCAATGTTTACAGAAAATATATGCACTATGACAGAACAGAATCAAATCAGTAACACTTTGCTTCCAGCGCTATCTGTGAGCTGTTTCAACGTAGAATCGCCAATTGCCTAATAAATAGTGTTAGACATTTTCAATGTACAAGGGGGTCGTCAATGTGCCAAGTAGAAGTTTTTTTTTTAAATTTTTCGAGTTTAAAAAAAAGACACATTTTTTATTCAGTTCGTCAAAAGAAGTTATCGTCAGTTGAAAATCAATAGTCAATAGTAAAATGTGTCAACTATTTAGAGTTTAGAGTTTTGTAGATTACACGGTGCTACTTTTAAAACGAACTGGTATAGCAAATACGACACAAAATTATGTTGTATACACAAAATTTCAATTCTTGATTTTCTTGGGACTTTCGGCACAACAAAATTAGCTACGTTGCCATTTTCAGCCGATTTTCGATTTTGTAACATTTTTGGATAGAAAAAACTAGACCTTTCGAACAGTATGCTGTCATATACAGTTTTGTAAGAAATATTGTGCGATTCTGGGACAATAAAATCAAAATTGTCATTTAAGCGATTTTTTCATGTAAATGGTTATCTTCTCATTAAAAGTACTTTCATGAAAAGTAAAAAAAATCAGTTTAATACAAAGACTCTTCTGCATTTGAAATGTTTAAAATTGTCGATTTTCAACATCCTATTGATTCGCTTCTACTTAATTAATTACTCTTTCCTGAAAAGATACAGCATTTCCCATTTTACAATATTATCAGACCCTTTCTTTGCATTTTAAATTTCCAAAACTGGATTTTGGTTAAAAATGCTTACCTGATAAGTTACAGAATTGCCATTTTACACTTTGCGACTGTCTGCCAATTAAGCACTGGTCGGAAGTAAGACAAAATTTTGCGGATGTGTGTCTCAAAAAGTGTGATGTTCTCTAGTTGGTCTACACAGAAAAAAATATTTTGTAATTTTAAATTTATTTTCATGCATATATTTGGAGCATGAATATAAATGTAAAATAAGTTCCACCAAAAAAACACACGACTTGTCGTGCTTTCTTCAACAAATTTTATTATAATTCTACACTTGGATTGAAAATTACAGTTTCTTCAAACGGAAAACCAATGCACTTCAATGTATTTTTTACACGCTCATTGCTGTAAAATGAATGACATGTAATATTACACGAAGGAAAGTGTGCTTTTTGATGCTCCATTTGAGTACATTGATTTTAACGTAATTTTCAATCAAAGTTTTGATTCATTCTTTGTATGTTTACATTCGTATTGATTTACATGTCGTTTAAACTTCATTATTTTTTTGTGTGTACTCCTAAAAAATGTTCTCCTGTGAGCGCATTTTAGTTGTCGATCTCTATACTAAACAAATTTAGAATTGAAACCGCTTTTGCCTTGTTCCTATTGTCCTTTTTCGTCTCTTAGGTCTGAAACGGATCAATCGACTATTCATAAATGATGATGAAAGTATGGGCCTTACCCGCGAATACTTTATTCACTACAACTGTGCTATAATTCTTTTCGATCTTATAACAAAATTTGATAATCTCTGTTCTATTCGATATTGATAGTTGTTATTATCTACACTAGGAAAATATGCTGGAGTAGTGACAATATTTTCAAGTTTCACAGAAACAAACCCCCTTTATTAGATACTTGAGAGTTATTTGCCTCTGCTCAAGTAGACCACCAATCCTCCAAACGACTCAATTTGCTTGAACTGAATGCGCATTTCAACCACTAAGCATTCAACTCGATCATCATACCAGACGAATGCCACAGGTCCTCTTTGAAAACCCTATTTAATCAAAAATCAATTGGTTGATAACAAGAAACATTAGTCGTTCTCCTACTCAGACCAAACAATACGTATTTTCCGTGCATATTAAAATCCCCGCTCACAGCTCCTAGCTTATCAAACTGAACAAGCAAAATTCATATACTTTGTGCAGTGGTTTGTCAGTTTAGCATTACCCGGGGGAACCTAGCCGTATACTCAGTGCTCTATTGCCGATGCGATGTGATATCCGGAATATTATTTGATGATATCTAAAGCACACAAACCTTTGAAAACGAGGACTGTAAGGTAATCAAGTGCCACATCTCATTCATAGTCATAATCGAGTCCTCCACACTTTGGCGAACTCGTTGTGCATTTAACATATCAAAAATTATTATTTTACAAATGCATATAGCTTGAGACCAGATAAAAGACGTTTAGACTGGAACAAATTGATAAACGTTGGAAGTCACAGTTGCACTCCAGCTGCATTGCATCGATCACTGTGCCACCAAGCTCATTTCAGTCACCCGCGTTATTCGAAATTTCATATGCCGATGTTTAAACACATTTCGAATCGAGCCAAAGCAACCCTTATCTTTGACTTGAACTTTGAGATGTTAAAAAAGTACAATTTTGATACATTGGTGAACCTTCTTGTGCATTTAGTAAGTCAAGAACTACTATTATTTTAGCACATTGGAGGACACCCTTGTACATTGAAACTGTCGAATATTATTGATTTTCAACTATCATAACTTGAATTTCGATTAAAAACTCTTTTCCTACAATAGAAAAATGCACGATTTTGACACATTGGCAGACCCCCATGTGCATTGAAAATATTCAATGCCATTTTTGCCTTTCTCATATAGAAAGGTTATGCAATCACTCTGAAAAACGTCAACCTAATCCCGGCCCGGAGGGCCGAGTGTCATATCCCATTCGACTCAGTTCGTCGAGATCGGAAAAAGTCTGTATGTGTGTATGTATGTGTGTATGTATGTGTGTGTGTATGTGTGTGTGTGTATGTATGTGCGTATGTGTCAAATAATGTCACTCATTTTTCTCAGAGATGGCTGGACCGATTTGCCCAAACTTAGTCTCAAATGAAAGGTGCAACCTTCCCATCGGCTGCTATTGAATTTTGGATCGATCGGAATTCTGGTTCCGGAATTACGGGTTTCAGAGTGCGGCCACACAGAAATTTCGCATAAAAACTATAGGAAAAATTAAAAATAGAATTTTTATTTTTGATGCTAAATGTATTCAAGGTGCATAAAACGTCGAGATTTGATGCAAACACGAAAAAAATTTGACGAAGATTCACGTTTTTGGATTTTGCACATTTTTGCCTTTCTCATATAGAAAGGTTATGCAATCACTCTGAAAAACGTCAACCTAATCCCGGCCCGGAGGGCCGAGTGTCATATCCCATTCGACTCAGTTCGTCGAGATCGGAAAAAGTCTGTATGTGTGTGTGTATGTGTGTATGTATGTGTGTGTGTATGTGTGTGTATGTGTGTGTGTGTATGTATGTGCGTATGTGTCAAATAATGTCACTCATTTTTCTCAAAGATGGCTGGACCGATTTGCCCAAACTTAGTCTCAAATGAAAGGTGCAACCTTCCCATCGGCTGCTATTGAATTTTGGATCGATCGGAATTCTGGTTCCGGAATTACGGGTTTCAGAGTGCGGCCACACAGAAATTTCGCATAAAAACTACAGGAAAAATTAAAAATAGAATTTTTATTTTTGATGCTAAATGTATTCAAGGTGCATAAAACGTCGAGATTTGATGCAAACACGAAAAAAATTTGACGAAGATTCACGTTTTTGGATTTTGCACATTTTTGCCTTTCTCATATAGAAAGGTTATGCAATCACTCTGAAAAACGTCAACCTAATCCCGGCCCGGAGGGCCGAGTGTCATATCCCATTCGACTCAGTTCGTCGAGATCGGAAAAAGTCTGTATGTGTGTGTGTATGTGTGTATGTATGTGTGTGTATGTGTGTGTGTGTATGTATGTGCGTATGTGTCAAATAATGTCACTCATTTTTCTCAGAGATGACTGGACCGATTTGCCCAAACTTAGTCTCAAATGAAAGGTGCAACCTTCCCATCGGCTGCTATTGAATTTTGGATCGATCGGAATTCTGGTTCCGGAATTACGGGTTTCAGAGTGCGGCCACACAGAAATTTCGCATAAAAACTATAGGAAAAATTAAAAATAGAATTTTTATTTTTGATGCTAAATGTATTCAAGGTGCATAAAACGTCGAGATTTGATGCAAACACGAAAAAAATTTGACGAAGATTCACGTTTTTGGATTTTGCACATTTTTGCCTTTCTCATATAGAAAGGTTATGCAATCACTCTGAAAAACGTCAACCTAATCCCGGCCCGGAGGGCCGAGTGTCATATCCCATTCGACTCAGTTCGTCGAGATCGGAAAAAGTCTGTATGTG